>NW_028294370.1:0-55000 GCF_964341445.2 Mesoplodon mirus | reverse complement strand
CGTTTTTGTTCAAATGTAACCAGGAAAAAATTTCCTATTATTTTAATGGAAACCTTTAATATGTTTTATATGTTAGCCCAACAACCCCAACAAATTTCCTGAAACGCAATGAAACAAAAGAAACAAAAATTGTTATAATATAGATATTTAAAATCATCATATCCTAACCACTTACTAATTAATATGGTTTTAACAAACATTGCTTTGCAGTAACATGGCCTCTCTTAACCCCAGTAACATCAGAGTTGCACATCCTCTTCTGTGACACTTTGCAGGCTTTTCAAAATGTCTACACAGGAGTCTGAAGTTTTACCCAATGTATTTGGAATGTAACTCAAGATTTTCTCCAACCACTGTGTTCTTATAAAAGTTACCTTGAGTTTGCAGATGCAAATATGTTTTATTGCTGTATAATCACTGGCTGAAGAATATTTGATTGAGAACTAATTAAATTCTCTGTAGTGTAAGTATTAAAGCAAAGAGCTCTTCTAACAGGGAAGTAATACGAGATATTTTGTGTGTTATATCTTCATATAGGATTGCTAAACAGTGTTGTTCTTAATAAATGTTATTTTCTAACTTCCTTCTATTATGAATCAAATTAATTCTAAACCCAAGATTTAAGTTAGTCTTCATTTCTCAAATTCAGTTAAAACATTCATTTTTGGGGTTTTAAGAATTTAATTCAGTTATGCAAAAATATATCTAGGTGTTTATTTTATTTTTTTTATTTAATTTAATTTTTTTCTTGAAGTATAGTTGTTTACAATATTGTATAAGTTTCTGGTGTACAGCAAAGTGATTCAGTTATGTATGTATATATATATATTCTTTTTCAGATTCTTTACCCTTATAGGTTATTACAAAATATTGCATATAGTTTCCTATGCTATACAGGAAGTCCTTGTTGGTTATCGATTTTATATGTAGTCGTGTTTATATGTTAATCCCAAACTCCTAATTTATCCCTCACCCCCTTCCCCTTTGCTAACCATAAGTTTGTTTTCTATGTCTGTGAGTCTTTCTGTTTCATATATATGTTCATTTGTATAATTTTTTTTAGATTCCACATATAAGTGATATCATATTATATTTGTCTTTCTGTGTCTGGCTTACTTCACTTAGTATGATAGGTCCATACATGTTGCTGCAAATGGCATTATTTCATTCTTCTTTATGGCTGAGTAATATTCCATTGTGTGTATGTGTGTGTGTGTGTATGTGTGTGTGTGTGTATATATATATATATATATATATATATATATATATATATGGAACACATCTTCTTTATCCATTCATCTGTTGGTGGGCATTTAGGTTGCTTCCATGTCTTGGCTATTGTAAATAGTGTTACAGTGAACTTTGGGGTGCATGTATCTTTTCAAATTATGATTTTCTCCTAGGGCTTTATTGATAATGACATACACTCTAGCCCACCTACCTCACTTATATTTCCATATATCCTGAGTGAGTCAGTCTCTATTTTTTTTGGCTTTTTAAGAAATCTGGATGCTTTCTAGATAATAGCTATCTCCATATGCACATCTGAACCATTTGCATGGTTTCTTTGTAAGTTTATTATTAGGGAAGCTTAGAATAATTTCATAACAACATAGAAAGTGATTGTATACAAACTTTATTTTAACTGTGGACTCCCCCCACTCCTACCCCAAATACTCATAGACTGAAAGGTCATCAGAGATGAGCTTGTCTTTGGGAATTGGAGCGTGGAAATCAGAGAAAGGAAGGAAATCACGGAACTAATACAGTTGGAGATGAAGGAGTGGGTAAATGCCCTTTTCTTGGAAAAAAGATGAATTTCCTACTAGAGGATAAATCTCTTAAAATATTCAGCTGCACCAGTGATTAACTCTGTTGCAAATTTAGTTGCATTCGGCAGGTACTGCAGGGAACAACTAGTGTGTATGCCTTGGCATAGTAAAAAAAAATTATGTAGACAGAAAGTATATTTCATTTATCTAGTTATTGAATAGCCTGAAATATAGAGCAGTCGAATACTATTTGTAATTTGCGTGAGTGTGTGTGTGTGTGAGAGTGAGCAAAGCTGTGTTTGACACTAACATCCATTTTTCCTGACTTAAGAACAATATTTTAATAGATAATTGTTGTTTAAAAAACTGATTGATGCCAGACAGGAAGCTCCCCTCATATTGATTATGTGTAAAAATGCCTAGGAGGGCTTGGGACTGACAGAAACCATCAGTAAACTTCAAAACTCAAACGAGAATTTAGTTGACAGCAGGGTGTTCAGTACAGAAAATAGTTTCAGCACTGACACTGTCTTCTAAGGATCAGTATCTATCCATCTGTATAACAGATATCTGTGCGAAAGACAGTGTGGTATGGTGGAATGAAAACTGAACTTGTAATTGGAATATGGGGATTAGGTTCCAGCTGAGTTCTTTCTCCTGGTGCTATCTTGGAGAGTTACACCTCTAAGAATAACATTCTTTGTTTTTAAACTATATGTCTAAGGATCTTTTGGGCTCTATATTTCTATGAATCTCTGATCCTATTTTATCATTGTAGGGGTACTGTGTGTTGGAAGATAGCTAGATAGATCAATGGATGCATGTATGGGTGGGTGGAAAGATAAGTGAGTACATACACACACATATACATATACATACATATGTATGCACAATATATACATATAAAAATATATACTTATATATATAGGACTATATATGTGTGTGTGTAACACCTACAGGTTATTTCCATGCATATGTGTCTACATAGAGTGACATCACAAATTCTGGCCATGGTTTTCCTTTTCATTGGCAAATATGACAATAAATCATCTATCATCTATTATTAAAGAGGTAAGACCTCTTAACAGCAAATGGGTCTTGAAAGAGATTTTAACATTGTGAAAGATACATTAAAATAATCCACAAATATTCATACGCATGTATTGTGAAAATGCTTCTTAGTGGATACAAATGTAAAAGGTGAATAATAAAAGTATCATAAATTCTTTATTCTTCATCGATAAAGAATTCCAATATTGAAAATTTATTGGGCAGTACTAAATAAGTGAGTATCAGGAGTCTGATCTTGCCAAAATCATAACTTTAACTTTTGATGTATAGTATAAATACTATTAGCAGAAACATATTTTTCTAGCAATGACCTTAATAAAAATAAAGCTCCTGTAAATAACACACAGTGAAATCTACATTTTACTCCGTTAATCAACATGTTTAGGTTCATGGGACACTAAAGACCACAGTTATCAATATTACAGAGCATTTTATTAAGTATATATTATGACACCGTGAGTGGGTAGACATTTAGATCTGCAGTCTACACAGAATGAGTGCATTTCTGTGGCATAGTTGTCTTTAGTTGAGTGGAACAGGCCCATCAGTGAGAGGTCACAAGTAATCAGCTATCTATATATACTTGGAAGTTTAGAAATAGTTGAGTTTATTTATTTATTTTACTTTAAATGTGTACAGTTTATTATATATCAATTACACCTCACTAAAGCTAAATAATTGAGTTTTCTTGGGATTAGAGACAATGTTTTGAGATGGAGAGAGAATTATCTTAGAGAGTAAATGAAGAGTTGGGATAAATGATCATTTTCTCTGGAAGGAAAAGGGTTTATAATAGGAACCCCTAAGAAGGCATATTGAACTGGCCTTATTTAACATTTTTTTCAAGGGATCAAGATAAGAAGTACCATGGGAGAATTTCCAAATTTGTGCACAGAACTAAGTTCTTCCAGGTAATAAAAAGATCATCAAAGTAGGATGAACAGGAGTTGAAATGAGCAGAGGAGCTCTAATGAGAGCAGGGAGAAACAGTTCAGGTAAAATCATTGAAAAACTTCTATGAGATGGAAGCCTCTGAGAACTGATTATCACCGCGGAAGAAAGCCTAAGGACTCTGTTGCCTGAAGGTTCAGTCTAAGATTACGACCAGGAAACCAACACTGACCAAATTTGTTGGACATTATCACAAAGGATATTGGAAACAAAGTGAAAGGTATTGTCTTACCCTTGGACAAAATAGAAATTTGTTTGAACCTAGAAGTTCTTAGGAAGTTTTGATAAGTACACCTTAAAATACAGAGGGAAGCAAAAACCATCGAGAGAGAGGAGGAACTTCCGTTTGAGAATAGGCGGTTGGAAGAACTCCTCAGTCTGGAAGACACGATGTGGGAGTGGGAGGGAATCTGAGTAGCTCATGTAACGTGTGTATAGATTATTCACTAAATCTTGAGTTAGCTCTTAAGATTGGGAAGAAGCAGCATTAGGGAAAAATAAAGCAAGCTGTCCTCCACATCCTAAGACATGGTACCAACTGAGACTATAAATCTGCAGGTCCAGATTCATTCACACATGGTAGGCTGATGGGAAGCTGTTAGCCAGAGTTAGGGGGGTAGGGAGCAAATCCCCAACTTCAGATGCTGTAGAGGGTAACGATCTGCCTCTCTCATGCAGGGGGGAGATGGAATTCTCAGCTCAATGCCTCAGGACTCCGGTCCATTATCATGGCTGTTCTAATCTGTTTCTGAAGTGGTCTTTTCTACAGCATTTAAAAAAGTGACTGCATTATCCTGAACATTTTTATCAAGTAACAAATCAGCTGATATAAATGCATAAAGTTGGCTGAAAGCAGGCCAGGATTTCAAAGCCCCTTCGGCATGTCTAGGTTGGGCACACGTCACGGAGCCTAAGAGTTCATTTAGATGGGGAGTCTTAAAAGCTGCAAATAAAAGTGACCATAAAATCATCAAACTTTAAAGTTGGAAAAAGCCTCATGCTTTTTCAAATGTAAAAAAGCATTAACTGAGTCATTAAATGAGCTTTTAAAAAAGCCTCCTGGCAAGAGAGTGACAGATATAGAACTTTAAACCCATGCCTCTGGGGCCAATGCTCTTTCTATCCCAAAATGTTTCTCCCTAACATTTGATGAATCAGAACATACACACACAAACACACACACACACACACACACATAACGTTAAGACCCAGGGTTCACTCTTCAACTTGCTTTCAACCATATGGAAACTTTATGGATTGAGTCTTTCAGATATTATTTCAGAGCAGATAAGCCAAACGCTATTTCTCTCACCTGGCTCCCAGCACTGTTCAGTCTTCTCCAACTGGGTATAATTATTCACTAGGGATCTCACCTATTGTTCAACACTCAAACTTGTGATGGCCATGCTGTGGACTCCATTGTCTTGAGAGGAAAGCTTACACACCAAAACATTTGGGTGGGTGAAAGGAACACAGGAGAGGAGACTAGAGGATAGGTATCAGTGAATATGTAGTGAGTTGTTGCTTTTCTACCTTGATTATACCTGAATTTTTATTTATTTTTATTAACATGAGCTTGCACTACATGCTTGATGTATGACACACGCAGACTCCCTTAACTTAGAACATAATTGTGGCACATGTATCTCCAGCTACAAATATAGATACCAAAGAGCCTAAGGAGCTCTGAGAGTCATATACCTTCATTTATTTTTTTGAGTTTTTCTTTTTTTGTGAGAATTGAAGAGAAATAAAAGCTAAAAAAATATCCCTTATTCACCTGGCAATTTCTTTTCATCTTCCTTTTCTCAGGTAACATCTCCTCTAGGAATCCTCCCATACCCAGGAAAAGATAGTTTCTCCTGCTCTTTACAATCAAAACCCCCTGGGCAACCCTTCCTCATATCTTTTATAGCAGAGTGTTGAATTGTGGATTTACTTGTCTGAATCTTCTTTAACCTGTGAGAAAATTGAGTGCAGGGGCTGAATCTTCCAACAGTGTATCTTCCAGTGTCGAGCACAAAAGTGTCAACTAACATGTAGCTTTAAAAGAAAGTATCTTGTATATATTGTAAGTGTTCAGTATATTTGTACATCAAATACATGAAATAATCAAGGCTAAGAAATATGATAGGAAAAAATTAATGTTAAGGAGGATTTATAAATGAGTAGAAAGGGGATTTTAGGGAATAAATCATGATTTAAGATTATTAGTTTTTTTAACCTGGTATAGGTTGAGGATTGCTATAGAAGAAAAGGCAGTTCAGTACTTTGAAAATGTGTGAAGTCTATATTCATTAGTTCATCAGATAAAATAAGGTGGTATGCCCATAGCTGCTCATCTTTCAAATTTTTTCATAAATGTCAACTTGTTGAAAATATTTTTGAAACTAATTTTTCTTTACCTTTTAAATTCTCTTGGAATTAAACGTGGTGATTTACCACTAAGACCTTCAAGATGTATTTATTTATTTAGGCCACCGTAATAAATGTCAGAGAGAGTCTTTGTACAGAGATGCATTTTAAAAAACACAGTTAATCACCCAAAAGTAATTTATAAAGCAATTCAAATTTTAACCATTACTCATAAAAAAAAGGTGAAAGGAATTAAATTCATAAAAAGTTGAACATTCTTAAATCTTCATCCCCCTACTCAATTTTCTTGTACTTCAGTGCTGCAGAATCTCTAATACAGAAATCCTCAATTATATCCAGCACTTTTTGGCTTTTCCCTTTTCTTTACAAAGCCGCCATTATTTTCTTTTTCTTTTTTTTAAACATCTTTACTGGAGTATAATTGCTTTACAATGGTGTGTTAGTTTCTGCTGTATAACAAAGTGAATCAGCTATATGTATGCATATATCCCCATATTCCCTCCCTCTTGCATCTCCCTCCCACCCTCCCTATTCCACCCCTCTAGGTGGTCACAAAGCACCCAGCTGATCTCCCTGTGCTATGCGGCTGCATCCCACTAGCTCTCTATTTTGTTATATTTGGTAGTGTATATATGTCCATGCTACTCTCTCACATCGTCCCAGCCTAACCTTCCCCCTTCCTTGTGTCCTCAAGTCCATTCTCTATGTCTTTGTGTTTATATCTGTCCTGCTCCTAGGTTCTTCAGAACCTTTTGGGTTTTTTTTAGATTCCATGTATATGTGTTAGCATACAGTATTTGTTTTTCTCTTTCTGACTTACTTCACTCTGTATGACAGACTCTAGGTCCATCCAACTCACTACAAATAACTCAATTTCGTTTCCTTTTATGGCTGAGTAATATTTCATTGTATATATGTGCCACACCTTCTTTATCCATTCATCTGTTGATGGACATTTAGGTTGCTTCCATGTCCTGGCTATTGTAAATACAGCTGCAATGAACATTGTGGTCCAAGACTCTTTTTGAATTATGGCTTTCTCAGTGTATATGCCCAGTAGTGAGATTGCTGGGTCGTATGGTAGTTCTCTTTTTCAGTTTTTTAAGGAACCTCCATACTGTTCTCCATAGTGGCTATACCAATTTACAGTCCCACCAACAGTGTAGGAGGGTTCCCTTTTCTCCACACCCTCTCCAGCATTTCTTGTTTCTAGATTTCTTGATGATGGCCATTCTGACCGGTGTGAGGTGATACCTCACTGTGGTTTTGATTTGCATTTCTCTAATGATTAGTGATGCTGAGAATCCTTTCATGTGTTTGTTGGCAATCTGTATGTCTTCTTTGGAGAAATGTCTATTTAGGGCTTCTGCCCATTTTTGGATTGGGTTGTTTGTTTTTCTGATATTGAGCTGCATGAGCTGTTTATAAATTTTGGAGATGAATCCTTTGTCAGTTGCTTCATTTGCAAATATTTTCTCCCATTCTGAGGGTTGTCTTTTCGTCTTGTTTATGGTCTCCATTGCTGTGCAAAAGCCCCATAGCAGTACTGTGAGTGTCACTGAAGCAAACTTGAGTCCACTTATCCACATGCAGTAAACCCAATCTACTGACACTGGGTTGTGGTGAAAGAAAGTGCCGTTTTTATTGTAAGGTGCCATACAAACAGTCCGGGACAACTAGTACTCAAAAAGCCTCATTTTCCTGATGGGTTTCAGCAAAGTGTTTTTAAAGGCAAGGTGAGGGAGGGGAGTCCCAAGGTATGTGATCAGCTTGTGCACAGCTCTCTGTTTGGTTGATGGTGAGGTTACAGGACAGTGTCCCAGGGGTTAAGGTCATCAATTCTTTGGCTCCAGTAGGCCTGGGGGCTATGTGCTTATGGTCATTAAGTAGTTAACCTTCCATTTGGTGGGGGTTTTAGCATCTGTAAAGCAGGAAATGTGCATCAAATACTGTGATCTATGTACTTCAGAGAGGAGCTAAAGTAGAGGATATGGGGGAGGGGTCTGTCCTAGGAAGGCCCCATAGGGTCCTCCTCTGTTACATGAGCCCTGATGTTCTTTCCAAAATCCTCTTAAAGTTGAGGACAGACAGATTCGGTTTCCATTTTTTGCTACCAAAAGCATCCTAACTTATACACTTGGCATAAAAATACTCTACTAATTTGGTACCTGCTCAGAGGTCTTGCTCAGGGCTGTACACAACTCCAGCATGTGTCATTCTCATTGACATTGTTATGAATGGTACCCCCTGGAGTTGTGCAGTCCCCAACTTTCATAGTTGTAAAAGGCTGTGCTGCTTTGTATCTGCTCATCTTTCCAGCTCCCCTTCAGTTGTCTTACATATGTGAGCTACAGTTGAGTCAGTTCCAACTACTTTTGCTCTCCAGAGGAACCATGGTATTACTTGGGTTTTTTGTGATCACTTTGTTCCCAATGCCAAACACAGATTCTTCACAGTTTGTTCATCTGACAAAGTCGTGTTTATTCTTTGATGGTCTTCTCAGATATCACCTTTACTATAGAACTTTTCTTGTCACATTATTTTCCTGCCATAGACCTTAGGCACTCATAGTAAATGACTTTATCAAATGTAAACATAGCACTCTGTGTACATTTCTATCAATGCATCTCATGATGGTTTTATGTTAGTCTTCTGTACTGACCTATGTGCTTTTTGAGCAAACAGATTTTTCTAATTGTGGCCTAGTAGAGGAAACCCTAGCACACAGCAGATGCTTAAAGGACTCTCTCTTTGTGGACTGTTTAATGTGTTCATTAACACTCATAATTCACTGAATGAACCAAATCATTTAATATTTACAGTTTTCCACAGCAAGATCTTTTTCGACCCACCGCCTAGAGTAATGAAAATAAAAACAAAAATAAATAAATGGGACCTAATGAAACTTAAAAGCTTTTGCACAGCAAAGGAAACCATAAACAAAATGAAAAGACACCCTCAGAATGGGAGAAAATATTTGCAAACAACGCAACTGACAAGGGATTAATCTCCAAAAGATACAAATAGCTCATTCAGCTCAATATCAAAAAGACAAACAACCCAATCAAAAAATGGGTGGGAGACCTAAATAGACAGTTCTCCAAAGAAGACATACAGGTGGCCAACAAACACATGAAATGATGCTCAACATCACTAAGCATTAGAGAAATGCAAATCAAAATGACAGTGAGGTATCACCTCATACCAGTCAGAATGGCCATCATCAAAAAATCTACAGACAATAAATGCTGGAGAGGGTGTGGAGAAAAGGGTACCCTCCAACACTGTTGGTGGAACTGTAAATTGGTACAGCCACTATGGAGGACAGTATGGAGGTTTCTTAAAAAACTAAAGATAGAACTACCATATGACCTAGCAATCCCACTCCTGGACATATATCCAGAGAAAACCATAATTCGAAAGGATGAATGCACCCCAGTGTTCACTGCAGCACTATTTATAATAGCCAGCACGTGGAAGGAACCTAAATGTCCATCAACAGAAGAATGGATAAAGAAGACGTGGTACATAAATACAATGGAATATTACTCAGCCATAAAAAGGAATGAAATAGTGCCATTTGCAGAGATATGGTTGGAGCTAGAGATTGTCATACAGAGTGAAGTAAGTCAGACAGAGAAAAATATTGTATAGTACCATTTATGTGTGGAATCTAGAAAAATGGTAGAGATGAACTTATTTGCAAAGCAGAAATAGAGTCACAGATGTAGAGAACAACCTTACGGTTACCAAGGGGGGAAGGGGTGGGTGGGATGAATTGGGAGATTGGGACTGACATATATAACTACTATGTATAAAATAGGTAACTAATGAGAACCTACTGTATATCACAGGGAACTCTACTCAGTGCTCTGTGGTGACCTAAATGGGAAGGAAATCTAAAAAAGAGCAGATATATGTATATGCATGACTGATTCACTTTGCTGTACAGCAAGAAACTAACACAACATTGTAAAAGAACTATACTCCAATAAAAATCAATTAAAAATTTTAGAGTTTTCAATCCCCCATTATCACATATATCCAGATGCAGCAATATTTACTTCTTCTATCAGTTGCCAATGTCAACTTAAAAAAAAAACCAAACAATACCAGCATAGTAAGGAGAAACTTTACTGAAAAGGTTAAGTGCGAGGAGGGGTCTATTGCAATTGGGGGAGGAGAACTATTGCATTAGGGAGAATGCTGTGACCCTAAGATCTGCAAGCCTCTCAGTGGTTAATCAAAAGGGGTTTTTCTTCTCTTGAGAGTAAGTAACAAGTGTATTAAGGGTAGGCTGTGGGAAAATGGGATAAAAGAGTAGCTTGAGTGGATGGTAGATCAGAGAATATTTTACCTTGAGGTCAGCCTGTTCTTAGGAGAGATTATATGTTGACTCAGTCTGACAGTGAGTCCGAGTTCTGGAGCCTGGAGGAAGGAGTGAAACTTTAAAGTTTAATTAATTAGCAGTTTGTTCCAATTGATTAGTAGCAATAAACACTTCAGCTGATAATTTATGAGACCAAAAAATGGCAATTTGGAATATCTTTGTCTGGCATTGCCATCGGTAAACACGAGGAGGCATCTGTGGAAGGGTGGTTTTTAGGAATAATCTGTTTTCCACAACACAAAGGGCAGAGAGATATCTTAACTTTTGCTGTTTTCCAGGATTCGAGGGGTCAGGTGATATTCAACATTGTCACTAATAATAGTTTTCAGTGTTGAAGGACACAATTAGATTGTATAAAACTTTATTTTCTTTTCCAGTGGTCATCACACAGCCAAGCAAATGTATCCACTTGTTAAATTTAATTACCTTTTATCTTAGAGAGTTTCCCCAAATTAAATAGGTCGGAAATTTTTATAAAGAATCAAATATTGCTTTCGTGTCTGAAAAGTGTGGACTGAGTATCAGAGACTTATCAGATTCCTTTCAAGCTAAAGTCACCTTCATTCACTTGATAAGACTGTAGAGGGCACAATTGGACTGAAACAAAGCTTGAGTGAAAGAGTGTGAGAACTTTATTACACCTAGCTTATACCCAAATGTGTGCTGTCAGTGATTCATATCTGCCTTTTAGAGCAAAGATTTTTTAAAAAATCTTCTTAAAAGAGGGTTTTCTTATTTGTCACTTTACTTTCTTTTTACTTAATCCTAACAACATTTCATGTGGGAAAATGTGTTTGAAGAGATGGAATTATAAATGAGTCCAGCATTATTGTTATAGTCCCTGTATTAAAGTGTTTCTGTAAGCTAAGGCAAGGAAGTCAAAGATAGTAGATTAAGAGAAAACTGCTGGGGAAATGAGCAAGCATTATTAAAAACAAGTGACAGGTTTGTATTACTCTATTGGAAGCAGCATATAGTAGTGGAAAGACTAAGGAATTAGTTGGGCTATCCATAAGCTATTTGAAGCACAGCTTTTCCAAAGCTAAGTAAAGTTTTCTCTAATCCTCAGCTAGTTTGTGGTTTCAAAATCCTGTAGTGTTCTTGATGCAGTTACCACCAAAATGAAGCATGCCCTTCTTCCTAATGGTCTACTCCTCCCCTTCCTTGTATTATATGTGCAAAACAAATGACATATACACTTTATATTCTCTTTTCACCCTGCTTTCATTCCACGTTGCACCAAGATTTTATTTTCCACATCAGTAATGCTTTATAATTTGAAAATTCAAAGGTTCTTCTTCTGTCTCATTTACCTTAAAATCTCAATTGCTTTTGATTTTTTTGCTCCTCACAGATGACTCATCTTTTTGCTGTAATTGTGTTGACTCTGTACTACCTGTTACACTTTTCACATATTTAGCAAATCAGTTTGTTACTTTGAGTGCTTCTTTTTGATTTTTCCCATTCCATTATTTTGGGAATTCACCATACTTCTGTATTTTGTGTGCTGGTTCTCCTCTATCAGACTATTGATTCAATTTTATGTTTCCAGCTAAAACTTGTCATTGGATTGGCTATTACCTCAGTGGGAAATGGCTATGGTATCCATGTAATGTACTCTCACTAAAGCCCCAACTTTGTATTGCTAATTGTCTTCTAAATATTCATAAATGGATTTCTTGCTATTCCTTGAAAGATAGCTATTCAAAATCCTTTTTCTCTCCAAACCTAGTCCCACTTTCTGATTTTCTCATTCTTCTATCTCTGCCGTAGCCTTTAGATAGAAAAAAAATTGAATGTTTTTTCAACTAACACTCTGTAGGCTCCTTGCTATCCTCCTAGGCCAGGTCTTTGGGCCAAGGTAACTAGTCTCTGGATCCATTAGAAAGTCCAAGGGGGCAGAATTTTCTTTATGCTTTATTCATTAATCACAAAAGATGATAACTAGCTCAATTAATATTCATTAATAAATGAATGAGCCCAAATACCCAAAGTTGTTAGGTTCTCCTATTATTTATTTTACTTTAATTACCAGATCAATATTTTAATACCACTTTTGTATTGCTACTTTTCTGATCAGAAACTTCATTTAGTCTATTTTGTCTCTTTTTTTCTGACTTTTAAGATTGTCCATTTTTCTATTCTAAGGAGGTCCTAAGAAAGTGAATTAATGTTGTGGGTAAGAGTGAACGTACTGGAATTAAACAGCCTGAGTTTGATTATTGTTCTTTCATTTACTAACTGGGACGGATATTTAATTTTTCTGTGCCTTGATTTCTACATCTGTAAAATTGAGATAATGATCATTGGATTGATGTTAGGATGAAATAACTTAGTGCCTCTTAAGCACTCAAACAGTGCCTGGTATTTAATGAATGCTCAATATGCATTATTACTATTACTATTAACATCTACATTTGAAAAGCGTCTGTACAGTCAGTGACATCCAAATGTTTAATACAACATATCCCATCTTTCAAACAAAATTTTACATGTAATCCCAATAACTTTATGAAATACACAATAAGTGTGGCTTTGATTATTTGTATCCTCCACTCTTTCATAAACTCACAAGTGTCCTTGACAAAATCCCCAAACTCCAAGAACTACAATTTAAAAACCACTGGTCTCAGTAACTTTTTTTTTTTTGAATATTTATTTATTTGGCTGCACTGGGTCTTAGTTATGGCATGCGGAATCTTAGTTGCAGCATGTGGACTCTTAGTTGCAGCATGCATGTGGGATCTAGTTCCCTGACCAGGTATTGAACCCGGGCCCCCTGCATTGGGAGCACAGAGTCTTACCCACTGGACCACCAGGGAAGTTCCTGGTCTCAGTAACTTTTGATATAAGTATTTATTGATTGACTAAGTCATTTTGAAAACCATTAGATTGTAGAAACAGCAGGCATGTTAATAATGCATCTATTATATTCCTGTCTCAAATGAGGGTATTGTAAGACAAGGAAGTTACATTTGAAAATATTATCTAGCACAGACAATTTATATCTATTTTAGTAAATTAATTTAGATCAAAAGAATGAACTTTTTTATAATAAATGAGGGGTAAGTTTGAATTAGAAATCATATTTAAGGAATCAAAGTATTGTGTTTTTATAGTTGTCATATATAGAATAGATTATTTGCCCTTTGAGCATTTGGAGATGACTTAAAACATTATTTGTTTCTGAACTAGGCCTATAAGATGTAAAAACCATTTTCTAAATGATAATATTCATATTAACAATACTTATCCTTTTACTTTCAACTCTGTAAGCTTAGTAAAACTTCAGACTTTATTGATATCCCCACATCTAAAAGATATTTATCTCTACTGCTTAACTGGAAATTTTTGAGAAAAAATTAATTGATGTTATTAAAAGAAAGGTGTCATCTAAAATTACACTGTCGACTAATATTATCGAGGTCCAGAGGAAGATGGCGGAAGAGTAAGACTTGGAGATCACCTTCCTCCCCACAGATACATCAGAAATTCATCTACACGTGGAACAACTCCTACAGAACACCTACTGAACGCTGACAGAAGACCTCAGACCCCCCAAAAGGCAAGAAACTCCCCACATACCTGGGTAGGGCAAAAGAAAAAAAAGAATAAACAGAGACAATAGGATAGGGACGGGACCTGCACCAGTGGGAGGGAGCCGTGAAGGAGGGAAGGTTTCTACACACTACAAGCCCCTTCGCGGGCGGAGACTGCAGGTGGCGGAGGGGGAAAGCTTCGGAGTAGCGGAGGAGAGCACAGCAACAGGGGTGCGGAGGGCAAAGCGGAGAGATTCTGGCACAGAGGACCGGTGCCCTCAGGAACACACCAGCCCGAGAGGCTTGTCTGCTTGGCCGCCGGGGCGGGCGGGGCTGGGAGCTGAGGCTCAGGTATCGGCTTTCAGTCGGAGCGCAGGGAGAGGACTGGGGCTGGCGGCAGGAAGAGAGCCTGAAGGGGTTAGTGCACCATGGCTAGCCAGGAGGGAGTCCGGGGAAAGGGTCTGGAGCTGCCGAAGAGGCAAGAGACTTTTTTCCCTTTTGTTTCCTGGTGCGCGAGGAGAGGGCATTAAGGGGGCTGCTTGGGGAAGCGCCGGAGACAGGCGCGAGCCGCGGGTAAGGCGCGGACCTCAGAGACGGGAGTGGGCCGCCGCCGCCGCCGCCGCCGTCGCCACCGCCGCCGCGGGGCCTGTGTGCGAGCGCGGGTCACTGTCCGCCCCACCTTCCGGGGGGCCTGTGCACCCCGCCACTGCCGGGGTCCCGAGACCCGGGGACGGCTTTCCCGGGAAAGCGCACGGAGCGTCATGGGCTGCTGCAATGTCACGCCGGCCTCTGCCACCGCTGGCCCGCCCCACACTGCGCGCCCCTTCCTCCCCTCTGCCTGAGTGAGCCAGAGCCCCCGAATCAGCGGCTCCTTTAAATCCGTCCTGTCTGAACGAAGAACGGACACCCTCCAGCGACCTACGTGCAGAGGCGGGGCCAGGTCCAAGGCTGAGACCCGGGAGCTGTGAGAGCAGAGAAGAGACAGGGAAATCTCTCTGTGCAGCCTCGGAGGCAGCGGATTAAAGCTCCACAGTCCATTTGATGTGCCCTGCATCTGTGGAGTGCATGAATGGACAGCGAATCATCCCAAATTGAGGAAGTGGACTTTGAGGACAAGATTTAAGACTTTCCCCCCTTTTCCTCTTTTTACAACGAATTATTCCAAATTAAGGAGGTGGACTTAGAGAGCAAGATTTCAGACTTCTCGCCCTTTTCCTCTTTTTACAACGAATTATCCCAAATTGAGGAGGTGGACTTGGAGAGCAAGATTTTTGATTTTTCCCCCTGCTCTCTTTTTGTGAATGTGTATGTGTAATCTTCTGTGTAAGATTCTCTCTGTATAGCTTTGCTTCCACCATATGTCCCAGGGTTCTATCGGTCCATTTTTTTTTTTCAATAATTACTTTCTAATTTTAATAACACTACTATATTTCATACTTTATTCTATTTTACTTTACCTGATCTTTCTTTTTTTCCTACCTTCCCTTCCTCCCTCCCTCCCTCCGCTCCTCCTTTCCTTCTTTCTTTTTCTTTCCTCCCTCCCACCCTTCTTATTTCCACTTTCTTTTTATTTCCTTCCTCCCTCCCTCCCTCCTGTCTTTCTTTCTTTCTTTCCTTCCTACCTCCCTCTCTCCCTTCTTCCATTCACTCTTCCTTTTGCTTTCACTCCTCCCTCCATCCCTCCGTTCTTTCCTTCTTTCTTTCCATCCTTCCTCCCTCCCTCCCTCCTTTCTTTCTTTCTTCCCTCCTTCCTTCCTTTCTTCCCTTCTTCCTTTCTTTCCCTCTCTCTTTCTTTGTTCTACTAATTTTTTTTTCTACTTTTTCTCCCTGTTATTCTGAGCAGGGTGGATTAAAGTCTCTTGGTGCTGCAGCCAGGAGTCAGTGCTGTGCCTCTGAAGTGGGAGAGCCAACTTCAGGACACGGGTCCACAAGAGACCTCCCAGCTCCACATAATATCAAGCAGCGAAAATCTCCCAGAGATCTCCATCCCAACACCAGCACCCAGCTTCAGTCAACGACCAGCAAGCTACAGTGCTGGTCACCCTATGCCAAGCAACTAGCAAGGCAGGAACACAACCCCACCCATTAGCAGAGAGGCTACCTAAAAACATAATAAGGCCATAGGCAACCCAAAACACACCACCAGACGCGGACCTGTCCAACAGAAAGACAAGATCGAGCCTCATCCACCAGAACACAGGCATTAGTCCCCCCCACCAGGAAGCCTACACAACCTACTGAAACAACCTTAGCCACTGAGGACAGACACCAAAAACAACGGGAACTACGAATCTGCAGCCTGCAAAAAGGAGACCCCAAACACAGTAACATAAGCAAAATGAGAAGACAGAAAAACACACAGCAGGTGAAGGAGCAAGATAAAAACCTACCAGATGTAACAAATGAAGAGGTAATAGGCAGTCTACCTGAAAAAGAATTCAGAATAATGATAGTAAAGCTGATCCAAGATTCTATTTCCAAGATCCATAATCTTGGAAATAGAATAGACAAAATGCAAGAAACAGTTAACAAGGACCTAGAAGAACTAAAGATGAATCAAGCATCGATTAAAAACACAATAAATGAAATGAAAAATACTCTAGATGGGATCAATAGCAGAATAACTGAGGCAGAAGAACGGATAAGTGAGGTGGAAGATAAAATAGAGGAAATAACTGATGCAGAGCAAAATAAAGAAAAAAGAATGAAAAGAACAGAGGACAGTCTCAGAGACCTCTGGGACAACATTAAATGCACCAACATTCGAATTATAGGGGTTCCAGAAGAAGAAGAGAAAAAGAAAGGGACTGAGAAAATATTTGAAGAGATTATAGTTGAAAACTTCCCCAATATGGGAAAGGAAATAGTTAATCAAGTCCAGGAGGCACAGAGAGTCCCATACAGAATAAATCCAAGGAGAAATACGCCAAGACACATATTAATCAAACTGTCAAAAATTAAAAACAAAGAAATCATATTAAAAGCAGCAAGGCAAAAACAACAAATAACACACAAGGGCATCCCCATCAGGTTAACAGCTGATTTCTCAGCAGAAACTCTACAAGCCAGAAGGGAGTGGCAGGACATAATTAAAGTGATGAAGGAGAGAAGCCTGCAACCAAGATTACTCTACCCAGCAAGGATCTCATTCAGATTTGATGGAGAAATTAAAACGTTTACAGACCAGCAAAAGCTGAGAGAGTTCAGCACCACCAAACCAGCTTTACAACAAATGCTAAAGGAACTTCTCTAGGCAAGAAACACAACAGAAGGAATATACCTACAATAACGAACCCAAAGCAATTAAGGAAATGGGAATAGGAACATACATATCAATAATTACCTTAAATGTAAATGGACTAAATGCTCCCACCAAAAGACACAGAGTGGCTGAATGGATACAAAAACAAGACCCATATATGTGCTGTCTACAAGAGACCCACTTCAGACCTAGAGACACATACAGATTGAAAGTAAGGGGATGGAAAAAGATATTCCATGCAAATGGAAACCAAAAGAAAGCTGGAGTAGCAATTCTTATATCAGACAAAATAGACTTTAAAATAAAGACTATTAGAAGAGACAAAGAAGGACACTACATAACGATAAAGGGATTGATCCAAGAAAAAGATATAACAATTGTAAATAGTTATGCACCCAACATAGGAGCACCTCAATATATAAGGCAAATACTAACAGCCATAAAAGGGGAAATCGACAGTAACACAATCATAGTAGGGGACTTTAACACCCCACTTTCACAAATGGACAGATCATCCAAAATGAAAATAAATAAGGAAACACAAGCTTTAAATGATACATTAAACAAGATGGACTTAGTTGATATTTATAGGACATTCCATCCAAAAACAACAGAATACACATTTTTCTCAAGTGCTCATGGAACATTCTCCAGGATAGATCATATCTTGGGTCACAAATCAAGCCTTGGTAAATTTAAGAAAATTGAAATTGTATCAAGTATCTTTTCCGACCACAATGCTATGAGACTAGACATCAATTACAGGAAAAGATCTGTAAAAAATACAAACACATGGAGGCTAAACAATACACTACTCAATAACGAAGTGATCACTGAAGAAATCAAAGAGGAAATTAAAAAATACCTAGAAACAAATGACAATGGAGACAAGACGACCCAAAACCTATGTGACGCAGCAAAAGCAGTTCTAAGGGGGAAGTTTATAGCAATACAATCCCACCTTAAGAAACAGGAAACATTTCGAGTAAACAACCTGACCCTGCACCTAAAGCAATTAGAGAAAGAAGAACAAAAAACCCCCAAAGTTAGCAGAAGGAAAGAAATCATAAAGATCAGATCAGAAATAAATGAAAAAGAAATGAAGCAAACGATAGCAAAGATCAACCAAACTAAAATCTGGTTCTTTGAGAAGATAAACAAAATTGACAAACCATTAGCCAGACTCATCAAGAAAAGAAGGGAGAAGTCACAAATCAATAGAATTAGAAATGAAAAAGGAGAAGTAACAACTGACACTGCAGAAATACAAAAGATCATGAGAGATTACTATAAGCAACTCTATGCCAATAAAATGGACAACCTGGAAGAAATGGACAAATTCTTAGAAATGCACAACCTGCCAAGACTGACTCAGGAAGAAATAGAAAATATGAATAGACCAATCACAAGCACTGAAATTGAAACTGTGATTAAAAATCTTCCAACAAACAAAAGCCCAGGACCAGATGGCTTCACAGGCGAATTCTATCAAACATTTAGAGAAGAGCTAACACCCATCCTTCTAAAACTCTTCCAAACAATATCAGAGGAAGGAACACTCCCAAACTCATTCTACGAGACCACCATCACCTTGATACCAAAACCAGGCAAGGATGTCACAAAGAAAGAAAAGTACAGGCCAATATCACTGATGAACATAGATGCAAAAATCCTCAACAAAAGACTAGCAAACAGAATCCAACAGCACATTAAAAGGATCATACACCATGATCAAGTGGGGTTTATTCCAGGAATGCAAGGATTCTTCAATATACGCAAATCAATCAATGTGATACACCATATTAACAAGTTGAAGGAGAAAAACCATATGATCATCTCAATAGATGCAGAGAAAGCTTTCGACAAAATTCAACACCCATTTATGATAAAAACCCTGCAGAAAGTAGGCATAGAGGGAACTTTCCTCAACATAATAAAGGCCATATATGACAAACCCACAGCCAACATTGTCCTCAATGGTGAAAAACTGAAACCATTTCCACTAAGATCAGGAACAAGACAAGGCTGCCCACTCTCACCACTCTTATTCAACCTAGTTTTGGAAGTTCTAGCCACAGCAATCAGAGAAGAAAAGGAAATAAAAGGAATCCAAATTGGAAAAGAAGAAGTAAAGCTGTCACTGTTTGCAGATGACATGATACTATACATAGAGAATCCTAAAGATGCTACCGAAAAACTACTAGAGCTAATCAATGAATTTGGTAAAGTAGCAGGATACAAAATTAATGTACAGAAATCTCTGGCATTCCTGTACACTAATGATGAAACATCTGAAAATGAAATCAAGAAAACACTCCCATTTACCACTGCAACAAAAAGAATAAAATATCTAGGAATAAACCTACCTAAGGAGACAAAAGACCTGTATGCAGAAATTTATAAGACACTGATGAAAGAAATTAAAGATGATACAAATAGATGGAGAGATATACCATGCTCCTGGATTGGAAGAATCAATATTGTGAAAATGACTCTACTACCCAAAGCAATCTACAGATTCAATGCAATCCCTATCAAACTACCACTGGCATTTTTCAGAGAATTAGAACAAAAAATTTCAAAATTTGTTTGGAAAAACAAAAGACCCCAAATAGCCAAAGCAATCTTGAGAACGAAAAATGGAGCTGGAGGAAACAGGCTCCCTGACTTCAGACTAGACTACAAAGATACAGTAATTAAGACAGTGTGGTACTGGCATAAAAACAGAAAGATAGATCAGTGGATCAGGATACAAAGCCCAGAGATAAACCCACGGACATATGGTCACCTTATCTTTGATAAAGGAGGCAGGAATGTACAGTGGAGAAAGGACAGCCTCTTCAATAAGTGGTGCTGGGAAAACTGGACAGGGACATGTAAAAGTTTGAGATTAGATCATTCCCTAACACCATACACAAAAATAAGCTCAAAATGGATTAAAGACTTAAATGTAAGGCCAGAAACTATCAAACTCTTAGAGGAAAACATAGGTAGAACACTCTATGACATAAATCACAGCAAGATCCTTTTGGACCCACCTCCTAGAGAAATGGAAATAAAAACAAAGATAAACAAATGGGACCTAATGAAACTTCAAAGCTTTTGCACAGCAAAGGAAACCATAAAGAAGACCAAAAGACAACCCTCAGAATGGGAGAAAATATTTGCAAATGAAGCAACTGACAAAGGATTAATCTCCGAAATTTATAAGCAGCTCATGCAGCTCAATAGCAAAAAAACAAACAACCCAATCCAAAAATGGGCAGAAGACTTAAATAGGCATTTTTCCAAAGAAGATATACAGACTGCCAACAAACACATGAAAGAATGCTCAACATCATTAATCATTAGAGAAATGCAAATCAAAACTACAATGAGATATCATCTCACACCAGTCAGAATGGCCATCATCAAGAAATCTAGAAACAATAAATGCTGGAGAGGGTGTGGAGAAAAGGGAACAGTCTTGCACTGCTGGTGGGAATGTGAATTGGTACAGCCGCTATGGAGAACAGTATGGAGGTTCCTTAAAAAACTACAAATAGAACTACCATATGACCCAGCAATCCCACTACTAGGCATATACCCTGAGAAAACCATAATTCAAAAAGAGACATGTACCAAAATGTTCATTGCAGCTCTATTCACAATAGCCCGGAGCTGGAAACAACCTAAGTGTCCATCATCGGATGAATGGATAAGGAAGATGTGGCACATATATAGAATGGGATATTACTCAACCATAAAAAGAAACGAAACTGAGCTATTTGTAATGAGGTGGATAGACCTAGAGTCTGTCATACAGAGTGAAGTAAGTCAGAAAGAGAAAGACAAATACCGTGTGCTAACACATATATATGGAATTAAAAAAAATGTCATGAAGAACCTAGGGGTAAAACGGGAATAAAGACACAGACCAACTTGAGAATGGACTTGAGGATATGGGGAGGGGGTAGGGTAAGCTGTGACAAAGCGAAAGAGCGGCATGGACATATATACACTACCAAACGTAAGGTAGATAGATAGTGGGAAGCAGCCGCAGAGCATGGGGAGATCAGCTCGGTGCTTTGTGACCGCCTGGAGGGGTGGGATGGGGAGGGTGGGAGGGAGGGAGATGCATGAGGGAAGGGATGTGGGAACAGATGTATATGTATGACTGATGCACTTTGTTATAAAGCAGAAACTAATAAAATAAAATAAATAAAATAAAATTACACTGTCTTATTCTTAGAAAGAATTTCCGGAGTAATCCAATGAACATGTGACTAAGAGTCATGTACCCTTAAAGGGGTTGAGAACACGTTGTTCATGAGATATTTTAGTCCCTTCATTTTACAAATGAGAAAACTATGAGCCTGCTTAGCTAAGCAATTTACCAAAGATAGATGATTGCATATTAAATATTAAGAAGTATTAAAATCTCTGTTCTCAATCCAGTACTCTTTCCACCATTTGGAAAATTAATCATACAGTCTCAAACATCAAAATATTTTTTTCCTGTATCCAAAAGTGAACAGAATGTCATGTTTTAGAATCCAGATGTCATGTCAACTTAAAAAGCAACATAAAAAACAATTTTAAAATAAAACTTTGGATTAAGCAGATGATGACTGCTTGATTGGTAGTGGCTTATAGTGGAATATAAAGTAAATCAATAAGCAGAAATACTGCAGTCATCTGTTTTTCTGAATGTCAATAAACAGCTGTTCTAAGAAGGATTGAGAAATAGCAAAAGGCTGGTCTTTCTCCAATATGTGGTTGTCTTTATTGAACTCATTTTCTTTTTTCTTTGCCCTTTTAGGTGCCTCTTATCTCTGTTCTCTCCTTCTCCTACCAAAACTTCTTCTAGGAAACTTATACCAAACTTGTACTGAAATGTAAATGGCTTACAAGCTTTAAGGTGCTGCCTCTCCCAGGGAAGTGTGAGGAGTTAGATTTAAGAGGTTCAAAGAAAGGTAAAGTTATAGAATATATATCTAAATATGAAATTTTAAGCATCAATGAGGAAGAGAGTAGCAGTTTTAAATTGTAGGAGGACACACTTCCCAGTGATTTTAAAACCATTGTTAATCTCCACAAAGAAACAAAAACCAAACAAACAAATATGCAACAAATATAACAGCCAAACACAAAAACAAAAATAAAAAAACCCAAATTAACGGGACTTGACTATATTGAAACTGAGATTAATATGTGAAGTATTGATTTCTCTAATAAGTTGAGTCCCTCAGTCCATGAACATGGTATATCCCTTTATTTAGGTATCCTTTAATTTTTCTCAGTAGTGTTTCATAATTTTGCATATAGAAATCTCCATATCTCTCATTAGATTTATTTTTATGTGTTTCACTTTTTAGATATTACCATCAAGAGCATCGTTTTCTGAATATCCTATTTGTTGTTGGTCTGTACAAATACAATTGATTTTTAAAAATACTGACCTTGGATTCAGCAACCTTGTTAAATTATCTTATTCAAATGGCTTACCTGTAGAATTTGTTTCAAATACCATAATGATTAAAAGATCAATTCTCTAAAACAATGTAATAAATCTAAGATTTCATCCAAACAATAATGTTTTTAAAAAGTCATACAGCAAAACTTGACAGGAAAAGAAGAATAAATATGTAAATCCACAATCATCGTGGGAGATTTTTTTTTTTTTTTTTTTTTTTTTTTGCGGTATGCGTGCCTCTCACTGTTGTGGCCTCTCCCATTGTGGAGCATAGGTTCTGGACGCGCAGGCTCAGCGGCCATGGCTCAAGGGCCCAGCCGCTCCGTGGCATCTGGGATCTACCCGGACCAGGGCACGAACCCACGTCCCCTGCATCGGCAGGCGGACTCTCAACCACTGCGCCACCAGGGAAGCCCTTTGTGGGAGATTTTAACACAACTCTCTCAGTAGTAGGTAGAACAACCAGCCAAAAGTCCATGGAAGATTTTTAATACAAATACCAAGCTCAATCAATTTGAAATATATAAAACGCTCTATGCAACAATGATGGAAATCACACTTTTAACAAGTATATATAGACTATATTACAAAATTAATTATATGGTTGTACATAAAGCAAGTCTCAACATATTTCAAAGACTGAAATACAATAAAATATGCTTTCTGACCATTGAGATGTTGAATTAGAAATCAGTAACCAAAATTATTTAAAAATAGATCCAAATGTTCAGGAATTAAACATTTTACTTAAATAATCCACAAAGGGGCTTCCCTGGTGGCGCAGTCGTTGAGAATCTGCCTGCTAATGCAGGGGACACGGGTTCGAGCCCTGGTCTGGGAGGATCCCACATGCCGCGGAGCAACTGGGCCCGTGAGCCACGGCTAATGAGCCTGCGCTTCTGGAGCCTGTGCTCCAGCAACAAAAGAGGCCTCGATAGTGAGAGGCCCGCGCACCGCGATGAAGAGTGACCCCCCGCTTGCCACAACTAGAGAAAGCCCTCGCACAGAAGTGAAGAACCAACAGAGCCAAAAATAAATAAATAAACAAATGTGGGTTTAAAAAAAAAATCCACAAAGTAGAAATCACAATTAGCATAAGAAAAGCAAAATTTTAGGTATACTCCCATGGTTTATTATATATGTGTGTACTCTAACACCATCACAGTTTCCCCCACAAGCATATGCACTAACAGAGTTTGTATCCTATTTATCTAGTTTCCTTTAGGGTCTGATAAGGCCAATTGAAGATGCTTACTAAATGCTAATTGGGTGTATTGGCAGAACTCTTGGTTTTAAGCAACATGATATAACTTAGATAACTTTAAGAAAAGAAATTTATTACAATGATATAGAGTAGCTCACAGAATGGTTTAGAGAGTCAGAGAACCGTGGGTCTAAACTATCAGCCAGGAGAAATGTCTAAACTTATTTCATGGTCTGATGGGGTGAAGATGAGATTGCCACTACTGCTGGATTACTTGATTACTCTGCAGATTATAATGCTGAGCTCACAAACACAGAACGTCAGACGCTGCTGGAAAGAGGATATTGCTTCCACTAGGGTTCTTTTGTGTGACCAGAATAGATTCTACAATTGCTGTTTTCCATTCACTCACTGGCAGCTTTTAATTGCAAATCTGGGGCATATGCATCCAACTGATAGAATTCCGTTTTTGTGCTAATGCCCTAGTTTCAGAGGAGGCTGAGAAAACAAGCACTTGAGATGTTTAGCTTCTATGGTGAAAGGTGGATTCGCCTCATAAAGAGGGAGATTCCTAAAACATAGGGAATGGACAAGGTTCATGCAATTTATCTATGACTTTCAGGCAGACATGGGTCTTGCCAAGACACTTTGGATAGTCTATTTACTGATCTGTAGGTTCTCTGAGCACGAGGTCATTAAAATAGAGGATAAGTGTGATGCCAGAAGGTCAAGGTCCCTATGAGCTAAGCTGTGATATAGAATGAAAAAGTTGAGACAATACAGTGAAATTAATACTGCTGCCTTGTGATTTGCAAGCAAATTGTTCTGATGTTCTCAGCTTTTCAGAGTAAAGGAATAAAAGCATGTGCCTAATCAATAGCTATCGATTACTTAGAAAGCAAAGCAGGTTCCTTAGAACCTTGTTGATTTGTTCTAGTGAAGAGACCACATATAGAACAACGGTCTCAATTTGCTGTCTCTAGCTGATCAAATTTATAACAGTCTTCTGTTTTACTCCTGAATACTCTGACTTCTACACTAGACAAATTGAAATTTTAAAAGGGAATATGATAGAAATCACCAACCCTGAATTTGTAAAATCTTTAGTAGTGAAACTAATCACTGTGATTCTCTTAGGGATTTAATCATGCTTTTGACATATTATTATAATAAATAGAGGAAGCTCTTGGGGCTTTTAGTGGGCTCTTCCTAAAAAAATATTATTCCCTGAGACATGCAGCCAAGATGGTGATTCTGCTTGTGGCTGAGTGTACTACTTTAATGATATACTAAGAAACTAATGAAATATTTATGGACATTTGGGGCATCCTACTAGTCCTACTGGGAGGCAGACTTAAGTCAAACTGCCATTTATTATTTCATCTTCATGTCTCCACCCTGACTAGTGGAGAATAGTGGTATTGCAAGTACCAAGAATCAATACAGTGAAGGCTAAAGAGGTTGGGATGGGAAAAATTGACTTCCATTTTCTAGGTAACTCTTCTTGGCTAAGTCATTACATGTCTCCAATCATGGCGAAAAAAATGTTACTATATATTGTAAAATTGACTTCTCCTTAGAAAGATGGCAAGTGAGGGTTGGAGAGTCCTTTCTTTATTGGAATCTACCATTATATCCTCATCCCACTACAAAGAAGTCCAGTTCTTTTTCAGTCAATGCCCCATTCCAAGATGTCAATTAAACTCTCATAATAAAGAGTCATCAGAATTAAATGTTTAGAGTTATTCTATCTCAACCTGTGGATGCAAGAAGTAAGACTTTTATCACATTCACAGAAAGTTAATGATATTTGGCATTACCTTGAGCTGGGAATTTAAGACTGGAATATTACATTCTTATTACATTGGTGTATCCTGTTGTCTTTATTTTTAATTTATTTTATTAGTTTATGAAAAGAAATTTTATTGTTGTAAGAAAACAATATGCGATCTACTCTCAAATTTTTAAGTGTATAATACAGCCTCTGGCAACTATCATTCTATTCTTTGTTTCTACGAGTTTGACTATTTTAGATATCTCATGTAAGTGGAATCATGCAGTACTTGTTCTTCTGTGACTGGCATATTTCACTTAGCATAACGTCTTCAGGTATATCTATGTTACTGCACATGGCAGATTTTCCTTCTTTTTTAAGGCTGGACAATATTCTATTGTATGTATATATTACATTTTAAAAATGTATTCATCCATCAATGGAAATTTAGGTTTTGTCCATATCTTGGCTATCATGAATAATGCTGCAGTGAGCATGGTAGTGCAGAAATATCTTCTAGATCTTGGTTTCAAATCTTTAGACTATATACACAGAAGTGGCATTGCTGGGTCATGTGATAATTCTATTTTTAAGGTTTTGAAGACTCTCCATACTCTTTTCCATAGCAACTGTACCATTTTACATTCTTACCAACAGTACACTGTAGTTCCAATTTCTCCACATCCTTACCAATACTTTATTTTTCTATTTTTATAATATCCATCCTAACAGGTTCGGGATGATATCTCATTGAGTGGTTTTTGTTTGTTTGTTTTTTGGGGGATTTTTTGGTCTGCACTGTGTGGCATGTGGGATCTTAGTTCCCTGACCAGAGATTGTACCTGCATCCTCAGCAGTGAAAGCACAGAGTCTTAACCACTGGACCACCAGGGAATTCCCTCATTGTGGTTTTGATTTACATTTTCCTGATGATTAGTGATGTCGAGCACCTTTTCATATATCTGTTGACCATTTATATTTCTTCTTTGGAAAAGTGTCTGTTCAAGCCCATTGACTATTTTTAAATTGGGTTATTTGGGGGGTTTTTTGCTATTAAGTCATAGGAGTTTCTTATAAATTTTGAATATGAACCCCTTATCTGATACAGGGTTTGCAAATATTTTCTTCTATTCCATAGGCTGCCTTTTCATTTTGTTGATTGTTTCCTTTGCTGTTCAGAAGGTTTTTAGTTTGATGTAGTTCTACTTGCCCATTTTTGCTTTGTTGCCTGTGCTTTTGGTGTCATATAGATAGGACATCATTGCCAAAATTAGTGTCAAGGATCTTTTCCCCTATGTTTTCTTCTAGGAGTTTTACAGTTTCAGATCTTATGTTTAAGTCTTTAATCCATTTAGAGTTGATTTTTGTGTATGATACAAGAGTCCAGTTTCATTCTTTTGCATGTGGATATCCAATTTCACCAACACCATTTGTCAGTTCTGAGAAAGAGCAAAGTTGGAGGCATAAGAATTTCTGATTTCAAAAAATATATTACAAACCTACAGTACTCAAAACAGCATGGTACTGGCAAAAAGACAGACTAATGGAACAGAATAAAGAGACTAGAAATAAATATATGCATATACAGCCAACTGATCATTGACAAGGGAGCTAAGAATACAATTGGGAAACGATGCTCTCCCAGTGCCCTTAGAAGTAACCATGACACCCTACAGATTTGGAATACCCAGGGCCTTCATACTTTTTGAAAAGATAAATTTATTTATTTATTTTTGGCTCCATTGGGTCTTCATTGCTGTGCACGGGCTTTCTCTAGTTGTGGCGAGTGAGGGCTACTCTTCATTGCAGTGTGTGGGCTTCTCATTGCCGTGGCTTCTCTTGTTGCGGAGCACAGGCTCTAGGCTCATAGGCTTCAGTAGTTGTGGCACACGGGCTCAGTAGTTGTGGCTCGTGGGCTTAGTTGCTTCCCGGACCAGGGCTCGAACCCATGTCCCTTGCACTGTCAGGTGGATTCCTAACCACTGCACCACCAGGGAAGTCCCAGGACCTTCATACTTTTACATGTGAGTTACTACTTGATTTTCCCTAGTCAGGTCACTAGTAGGCTTTAAGTTGCAGGACACTCTAAGGATAATTTTTTCTCAATTTGTTTCTTATTGCCAACTAGAGATTTACTGTCTCCAGTGCCAACCAAGCTAGATAACTGATGGCAATTTCCCCTATATCCTCAATGAGCTGTTGTCTCTGATCTCTCCTGGTATCAATTTTTATGTTAGAGCAATCGGTGACTTACTCTGGGTTAGTTAAGTAGAAAATAAACTATTAAAAAGATATTGGACAGTTTATGGAATCTCTAAATAAAAGATTCAACAACCAGGATTGGTGTTTGGAAGTTTCAACTTATGCCTAGGAATCATGCTGTAGAATTGGTCCAGGGAACAACCTAGTGCAAGAGTCACTGGGCAGAGACACTTCAGCTAGAACTACAAATATCAATGATAGGGGATGCTAAATACAGTAATATGAATCACTGATACATTTGTTCTGGATACTGAAAACAGTGTGTGCTTTCCACTTCCAGAATATATTCTAAGCAGTCTTTTCTTCTTGTCAGTAGCTTCTAGTCCAGTCTCCAGAATGGACATAACTGATTGTCAGAGCTAAGGTCATATGCTAGCCTATGGCTTTAAAGGATACTCAGAGATTAAGTAGGTGGCATTTTCAGTCTGTATAACGAGAGACAGATTCTTCCTCATAAGATGGGGATTTCCATAATTTATATATGGGTTCACACACTGGACAAGAACGAGGAGTAGAACTCTCCATTAGAGTTTATTCATGAATAAATACCACAGAAGTCATAATTTTCTTTACAATAATATTTTGGAAACAAGAATAAGGAAGTTTTATATAAATACACACACACACACACACACATCCATATATGTATATATGGGTGTGTGTGTCTTTATAAATTCTGACTTTATATAAAGTACGCCTTGGTTTTTTACTGTTACTGTTCTGAATGCAGAATGGGGATCCTTTTAGTTACAAAGAGGAAAATGAAAACTTTTTTCTGAACTAAACTACATGAAATGTGAACATGAAGATTAACATCATCTCTGAGGCAGGAATCTCAAAATTATACTCCTTCTCAATCAATGCTATTGTCAGTTCTTAGTTTTATTAATTATTAAAGGAAAATATATATCCAAGACATTCCTGCAAATAAATATTTTAGAATATGTCTGGCTTTTCCTGTACAGTGAAAACATTTTTATAATATGAAATGTAAGAACAGATATTTTTCCAACATAAGTTCTCGTTGCATGTTCTCACATATTATAACCATATATAATTACTGTTAAGTGAAAAGCCTGAATTAGATGAGTAAATTGTTACAGCCAGTGGTAAGAAAATTATTATATTGTTTTTTTAGCACAGTATTTAATTTGATATTTAAGAAACTTTTGAGGGACTTTTCATCTAGCTAATAAGTGAGTTAACTTAAAACAGAGGAACGTTGTGAAGAGTGGCACCATGGTGTTTTTAGAATCAGAGGGATATGAATTCAAATTATTCAATGATAATTTTTGAGATCCTACCACAGCCAGGTACATGGCTTTTACATTTTCTCTAGGAATTTCATTTTCATCATCTGAACAATAGATATAAAACATTGAACTAATAAAGTTTTTGAGAGCAGAACAAATCTTAAAGGCAAGACACAAAAAGGTGAAAACCTTTCCAAGTAACTTGACTATGTTCCAGAGCAAAACTCAATAATATTTATAGAAATACAAAAATATTCATCACTACTACAAGGCAAAATTAATAAGTATGGCATCCAACCAAAGATTACCAGGCATACAAAGGGACAGGTAAAGATGAACTATAATAAGAATAATCACTTGAAAGTGACCCCAAACTGGCACAGATGTTAGAATGAGAAGATCAGGAAGTCAAAATAGCTTTTATAATTGTACCACACATGTTAAAAAAAGTTATGTCGAAATATAGAAGATATATAAAAGAACCAAATTTAACTTCTAGAGATGAAAGCTACAGTTATTGAGATTAAAACAAAGCAACAAACAAATCATTTGATAGGTTTTGTGTGTTTGAAACTTTGTTGTTTGAAAATTTGTTTCATTTGTTCTACCAGTCAGACCTGGTAGAAGAAACAGTGTTTCTGGGTAAGAGATGATGAAAATACCAGTCCTCCGGTTAGTTCACTGTCACTGTCAGAGAGCTTAAAAGAGAACTCAGTGTGGTCGAACAGTAGCCCAGAGAATAAGTTGGAGGGGGTTATTGCTGGAAGTGACAAAAGTATGACATGGCTTCCACTTTGGTGGGGTTCTTCCGTTGTAATAGAGGCAAGAATGAGGATGAACCCTAAACTCTTCCCATGCTGAAGCCACAGAGTGAACCCATTCCATGTTAGTAGAGGCCACTGATATCAGAGGCAGAAGACCAGGATCATAACTGCTAATGGGCAGCTAATTGTGCTTGTAGTCAGAGGAGGGTCTCCCTCTTTTCCCCTTTTTCTTTTTAATTCTAAACTCAGGGTTATAATTAAACAAAACAGGAATTTAGAGAAGAGCATGTGGGAAGCTTTTTGGCTATTTGGAGTTGTTGCTTTGAACAAATATCCCCCCAATAAAAATAATAACATAATAATAGTGGTACATGAAATGTCCATATAGTTACTTACACGAATTCTTTAAAATTGGATGTAATTTTTGCTCTAGACTGCAAAAGCATTAACTTTCCCTTGTAGCAGTTACTGAAAAAAAATTAAACATTTAAATTTTTTTACTTCATCAAGATTGAATTTCTCAATCAAACCACATATGATTAACCTGGTTTTCCAATGTATCTTTTATAACAGACACATAATCTGATAATAAACATGGCATTGTTTTCTAAATTATTTTTAATGACATACATGATAGAACATGAGAGGATCTTGGCCCATTTAGCAACCCCCATACTTTTATTTTAATGGAACATATAGTTTAGGTAGAAAATATAGCCTAGAGGATTTAAAAAGAATTATCTTTGGAAATGAAAAATAATGGAACTGAAAGATTATGTATAAATTAGAGACTATAAGGATTTGATTTATTGGAAGTACAGAGTCCTTAAATTGTGGTTCTGGTTAATAAACTGGCTTTAGACATTGGACAAAGGTCTGTAATTTCTTCTACTACAGTCTGGTATTTCAAGAGCTACCAAGAAAACACTGTTGAATGGCTTTAGGTCTCAGAAGTTAAGACACAAGAGAAGTCAGATATCACCACTATGGTGGTAAATTCCCTCTATGCAAAACAATTTAAAAAAACTCCACTTCTCTCATTAGAATACCACAGTGCAGAACTTCCGTTGTGGCACAGTGGTTAAGAATCTGCATGCCAAGGCAGGGGACATGGGTTCGAGCCCTGGTCCAGGAAGATCCCACATGACAAGAGCAACTAAGCCCGTGTGCCATAACTACTGAGACTGCATGGCACAACTACTGAAGCCCACGTGCCTATAGCCCGTGCTCCTCAGCAAGCGAAGACACCGCAGAGAGAAACCCACACACCACAATGAAGAGTAACCCCCACTCGCCGCAACTAGAGAAAGCCCACGTGCAGCAATGAAGACCCAACGCAGCCAAAAATAAATAAAAATTAATTAATTAAAGAAGAAAAATGAATACCACAGTGCAATGTCATCATCTCCTCAAGAAAAAGTGCCATATAATTCTGTTCTCTGTCTTCAGTGTTACGCAGTAAGACAACATTTGTTTTCTCCAAGTCCCCCCTCCCATTTTTTGGTCATTTCCCCCTCCTAGAAGAGAGCCTTAGCTTAGATGAGAAAAGAAAGTTTCTATTATCATAACACCAAATAAAGGCTATCAACATTTGCAAGAGAAATTTTGATTGTAGATGTTTAACTGAAAGATTAAAACATATTTCCGTAGGACCTTCAAGGTACCTGACCTCTCCCACAGCCTATCTTGCTGAGAAGATGAAAGGAGCCTATTGACTGCTAATCAAGTCTTTCAGAGTAAGAAGAAAGCTAAAAAAAAACAAGGTCATGGTGAAGAGGAGAAAAGTTAGGGAGAACCTACAGAGATGCAGCTTTAAGCTGAAACCTGTATAGACTTTAAATGGAGAAGGGGAAAACACTATCCATGCTCTCCACTGTTCTCTATGTGTTTTGTATTGTAAAGTAGGCTTTTCTTCTAGTAACAGACCCACTTTCATGCTCTTCCAGATATTCAAGTCGACATAAATGAGGATTTATATACTTGTGGTCTTGTCTGAGATTACTGTACTGTGACATAACATACGGCTGTGCCTCCATCTAAGACTACCATAGAAATTAGCCAAGAAATACTCCACCGTTTATCTAAACTACCAGATTGTTGCTGAGGAAGGGGAGTGCTCACAGCTTTTGTAAACTGATGTAATGAATACTCTTTCAGCAGGGGAGTAACTTGAGAAAAGTAGTAATCTTGGCCTGGAAGCACTGGCCGAGTGTCAAGTTTGAGAATGCATGGTTTAACATGAATGCCTAGGTTAATACTTTCTAGTGAGTTTATTAGTTTCCCATAGGAAAATGTCACAAGCTGTTATCAGGCTATGAAGAGAGGGAAGAAGTCTGGGGAAGGTCATTTGTGTATCTGCATCATCCAAAATGGATGATAGAAGGGAAATTAGATTGTTTATGAAGACGGAGGAAAAGTCCCTGAATGATATGGCAATATTGATGGGGGCAATGCAGTTGATACAGTATTTGGCTCCAGCTACATTTGAAACAGGGCTTGAAACTAGTGAGAAGACAGCCAGTAGGTACGTGAGAAGAAGAATGCATTCTTTAGGAATTCATGATTCTCTGCCATTCTCAAATAATTCATTGAATAATTAATTGAGAGGATGGGTAAGGGAAATTGATTAAATAAGCTTTAGAGGAACTGATATAAATTATTTAGTGGACAGTGTATATTATGATTGATTTAAGAGATTTTCAAGGGTATTTTGACTTTAGTCCCTTAAACAATATTTTCCACTGATTTTAGCACCTAATCAAATATCGGAGTAATATTTGACTCCAATTTGTGGACAGATTTGAATATACAAAATCTTAAGTAACCTAAGAATGGAAGGCAAGTTTAAAGAGAAGTTATAAGGTATGAATACAAATTTTTCCTCTCAATAAGCAGTGCAAAAGGAGAACTACAGCTGTAGAACCCTAGAGTTTGTAGAGCTTTTCAGTGTGATTGAGCATCAGAGATCAATGTTTTATGGTACCATAGTAGGAAATCCTATATTATGATATCATAGTACCGAAGTTAGTAATCTTATTCAATTGTGATGGTATTTTAAAAGACTAAGAAAATTAGGATGTGTGTGTGTTTGTACTAAAGGAAGTTGAAGAAGAAACTATTAATCATTAATTTACTATATCCCAAATTCAGAATTCAGAAGTTGGCATGGTATAGATTCAGGAATTTTTTTGTCTGTGTTAGATTTAAGGAAGGAGTGAATATTATTTGATACCCATAAGAAGACTAAACCTAAAGAGAATATAAATACTTTTTTCTAGGGAGATTTTTTTTCCTTTGAAAAAATGCTTCAGGGCAACACTAGAGTCTAAACTCTGGGGACAGTGGCTATTGGTGAGAGTATTTGGAAGTGTAGGTATAGTTAAATAATAAACTTGGTTCTTGGAGTTAAGGACTCTGAAAAAGCAAGAAAAGTTACTTCTCTAAGGGCAAGATCACCTTAAGGAAGTTAATTTGAAAATGTCATTTAAAAGGTGTGAGTTTTGACACACTTCAGTGAATATGCGCACCATGTTGTTTATTGACAAGGGGAAAAAGAATTACTTATCTCATTAACAAGACCACTTCTTACCAATCTGAAAGAACTAAAGATATTTGGAGAGTTCAGATGGTATTATAATTGATTCATCCAAGATTACTCCTAGAGTGAAATAAGTGGATTGGCATTCAGCATCTATTTGATCTATAGTCATTTCCCTTTATTCGAGGTTTCATTTTCTGCTGTTTCAGTTACCCACGGTCAATCGAAGTCCAAAACTATTAAATAGAAACTCCCAGAAATAAACAATTCATAAATTTCTGAGTAGTGTGATGAAATCTTGTATCATCCATCCACCCACCGGGGTATGGACCATCCCTTTGTCTGGCCTATCTCACCCCTTAGTCACTTAGTAGCCCTCTTCCTTATAGAACTGACTGTCTCAGTATCACAGTGCTTGTGTCCAAGTCACCCTTATCTTACTTAATAATGGCCCCAAAGCAAAAGAGGAGTGATGCTGGCAATTTGGATATGCCAAAGAGAAGCTGTAAAGTACTTTCTTTAGGTGAAAAGGTGAAAGTTCTTGGTTTAATAAGGAAAGAAAAAATCATTTGCTGAGGTTTCTAAGATCTATGGTAAGAATGAATCTTCTGTATGTGAAATTGTGAAGAAGGAAAAATAAATTCATGCTAGTTTTGCGGTCACACCTCAATTTGCAAAAGTTATGGCCACAGTGCATGATAAGTGCTTAGTTAAGATGGAAAAGGCATTAAGTTTGTACAATAAGATATTTTGAGAGAGGAAGGGACCACATTCACATAACTTTTATTATAGCATATTGCTATAATTTTTACATTTTATTATTAGTTATTGTTAACCTCTTACTGTGCCTATCTTATAAATTTTATCATAGGTATGTAAGTATAGGAAAAAACACAGTATATATAGGATTCGGTGCTATCTGCTGTTTCATGCAACCACTGGGGTCTTGGAATGTATACCCTGAGGATAAGGGTGCTACTGCATTTTCTAGTATACCTTCCTAAGGCAGAGGATAGAAGTTAAGAAAAAAAAAATCCCAAACCCTCTTTCAGCTTGGGATCTTTATATAAAAGAAATTCCACAAACTCAGTGCATTTATGTGAGACTTGGAATTTGAAAATAAGGAAAGGCAGTTATCCTGGTGCTTTAGCTTTTGTGGCCAGCAAGCATCACTGTGGAGACATAAGTATTCATCTGTAGCATCAGTCCTGTGTACTTAACTCCCTAGGTAGTAAGCACAATAGCTGTTTTTCTTTGTGAGTTTAGATGGAAAATCTATAGACTCTATGTGCATTTAATGAAAATTATGAAGCAGTAACAATTGTTACAATCACACGGGTCAAGAAATGGAACATTGGCAACAACCAAGAATCCCCTCCATGCCTTGCATCATCACAAAACACTCCCATAGCACAAACAATAACCACTTACCTAACTTTTATGTTAACCCATTCATTGTTTTTCTTTGTAGATTTATTACTTATGTGCACATTCCTGTAATACTGTTGATAGATATTTGTGTTGTTTTCTATTTATGGCTGTCATGAACAATGCTGAACAAGATACATGTTTATATATGTATCCTAGTACACAGGAGAACACATTTCTCTAGGGAGTGAACTACTGAGTTATAGGGAAGTTTCAGGCATGAGATGCTGAGTCACAGAGAATATATGTCCTTAAACCACAACATAATGACAAGTGGTAAAATCAACTTACACTTCCAACAGTGGTAGTGACTGATATTTAAATTCCTTGACATTAGTTGTTATCATTTATTTTAATATTTCCTATCTAATCTGTGTGTAGTGGTACCTCATTATGGTGTGAATTTTAGTTTTCATGATTACTAGTGAAAATATAAATATTTTACAATTTTAAATATAGTTATTGGCTTTTGGGATTTGCTGTTTTTTGAAGGGTCTATTGAATTTTTGGCCTACTTTTCTATTGGGTTATTTGCCTTTTTATTCTTGCTTTTAAGAGTTTATTTCATTTTTTAATTGAAGTATAGTTGATTTACAATATTATATTACATTCAGATGTAGAACATAGTGATTCAATATTTTTATAGATTATACTCTATTTAAAGTTATTATAAAATATTGGCCATATTTCCTGAACTGTAAATATATCTTTGTAGCTGATTTATTTTACACATTTTATACCTCTTTATCCCCTACCCCTATCTTGCTCCTTCCTCCTTCTCTTTCCCCACTGGTAACCACTAGTCTGTTCTCTATAACTGTGAGTCTATTTCAGTTTTGTTATATTCATTCATTTTATTTTTTAGATTCCACATATAAATGATAACATACAGTATTTGTCTTTCTCTGTCTGACTTATTTCACTACTCATAGTACCCTCCATGTCCATCCATGTTGTTGCAAATGGCAGGATTTCTTTCTTTTTCATGGCTGAGTAATATTTCTCTCTGTGTGTGTGTGTGTGTGTGTGTGTGTGTGTGTATCATACCACATGTTATTTATTCATTTGGCTGTTAGCAGGCACTTAGGTTTCTTCCATATCTTGGCTATTGTAAATAATGTACATAATGCTGCTGTGAACATTGGGTGCATTCATCTTTTTGGATTAGTATTTTCGTTTTCTTTGGATATATACCCAGGAGTGGAATTGCTGGATCTTATGGTAGTTCTAATTTTAGTTTTTGAGAAACCTTCATACTGTTTTCCATAGTGGCTGCACCAATTCATATTCCTACCAGCAGTGTACTAGGGTTCCCTTTTCTCCACATCCTTGCCAACATTTGTTATTTGTAGTCTTTTTGATGATAGCCATTCTGACACGTATGAAGTGATATCTCAAGGTGGTTTTGATTTGTATTTCTTTGTTGATTAGTGATGTGCATCTTTTCATGTGCCTATTGGCCACCTGTATGTATTCTTTGGAAACATGTCTATTCAGGTCTTCTGCCCATTTTTAATTGTTTTTTAAAATTGAGTTTTATGAGATGTTCATATATTTTAGATATTAACCCCTTATAGGTCATATCATTTGCAAATATTTTCTGCCATTTAGTAGGTTGTCTTTTCATTTTGTCAGTGGTTTCCTTTTCAGTGCAAAAGCGTTTAAGTTTATTTAGGTCCCATTTGTTTATTTTTGCTTTGTTTCCTTTGTCTTAGGAGACAGATCCAAAATAATATTGCTATTATTTTTGTCAGAGTGTTTTGCCTATGTTTTCTTCAAGGAGTTTTATGGTTTCTGATCTTGTATTTAGGTCTTTAATCCATTTTGAATTTATTTTTGTATATGATGTGAGAAAGTGTTCTAATTTAATTGTTTCACAAGTAACTGTCCAGTTTTCCCAGCACCACTTATTGAAGAGACCTTTTTCCTATTGAACATTCTTGCCTCCTTTGTCTTAGATTAATTGACCATAAGTGTATATAGGTTTATTTCTGGTCTCTCTATTCTGTTCCATATGTCTGTTTTGGTGTCAGTACCATACTGTTTTATTTACTGTAGGTCTGTACTATAGTCTAAAGTCAGGGTGTGAGATACCTCCAGCTTTATTCTTTCTAAGTTCTTTTCATATTTTGAATAGTAGTCTCTCTATTGGTTTTATATGTTGCAATGATCTTTTCAAACTCTGTGGCATGACCTCTCTTTTAACTACCTTTGTGTTTTCTTTTGTTGGAAAATATTTCTTAATTTAATGTGGGTAAATACATCAATCTTTTCCTTTAAAGCTTATACTTTTTTCCATCTTTCTACTTTGTGGCTTAAAGATAGCCTCCTATATTGTCTTTTAAAATATATTTGGTACCATTTCACATATAGGTCATTAATCCATCTGGAAATAATTTTGTTTACAATATGATACAATTTTAATTATTTTTTCTTTATGGATACCTTAGTGCTCAGCATTTTTTAATTGAAAAGTTCGTTATGTCTTTGTTGAGGTGCTGTGATACCTCTGTTATACAGAGGTGCCATATGTATGTGTGTGTGTGTGTGTATATATATATACATATGATTTTGTTTTAATAATATATGTTTTGGTTTGTTTTTCTGTGTCTCTATTAAGTCTTCTTTTGGTTCATTGTTTGTCTCTGTATCAAAACTGCACCCTCTTTGTTACTATAGCTTTATAAGAACACTGAATATTCAGTAGAACAACTTTTCTCACATTTATATTATTCTTCAAGTGTGTGGTGGGCTTTTGTAATCTGTATAAATTTTTAAAGAAGCTTTTCAGGTCCAAAACAAAATCTTTGGCATTTTCACTTAGATTTTGCTTACTCTATAACTTAATCTTTACAGACTTAACATCTTTTCACTATTAAGATATCCAACTTATAAACACAAAATATATCTCTATTCATTTCTGAAATCTTCAAGGTCTTTGAAAAACTATTATAATGTTGTCTGTAAAGGCTTTGTATATCTTATTGGATTTATTGCTACTTCAGCTTTTTGGTGCTATCTAAAAGGATTTCTTTCTTTTTACTATCACTTTCTGTTTGATGCTATTATATAAAAACACAATTTATTTTTATTGATTTTTATCTAGAAATCTTAAGAAGCTCTCTTACAAATCCTAGCAATCTCCTGTACATTATTTTGTATTTTCTCTGTACACAACCATATCATACATAAATAGAACAAGTTGTGTGTTTTCTTTTCTAATCCTTAAACATTTTAGTTCTTTTTCTTGACTTTCTCCACTGGCTAAACTCTGAAGTACAATACTGAATAGAGTGGTGACAGGGGGCATCCTTGTCTTCTTCCTGATCTTTAAATCTTTCATCATCTCACCTGTATCTATAATGTTCCTCTATGGTAGATTGCTAATTTTCATTTAAGAAAGTTTGTTTCTACTTTGATAAGATTAGCTGCAGGTTTTTGTAAAAGCATACATGACTGCTGAAATTATAAGAAACTTTTGATTTAATTTTTTTGTATGTTTAATTTTATTAATTTTGTTGTGTAAAATAATTTTGGTTGTCTGTCATGAAATTAGCTTTTTATATTGGACTCAGTTTGCTTATATTATATTTATCATCTGTTTTCCTGGGTAAGGTCACCTCTAATTATGCTTTCTTATACTACCCTTTCCTGTCTTGAAATGAAGAAAATATTCAAAAGTAGTTGAATAGTGTTCCCTCTTTCTATTCTCAAAGAGTTTGTGTACTACTGGAATTCTTCCTTTCTTTAGAACACACTAGTGAAAAATCTTGGATTTCAGCTTTCTTCATGGTGAGAGTAGTGAGTGCTGATTCAATGTCTGTAATGTATAAATGTATGTATAAATTTCTATTTCTGTTTGAATCTATTTTGATGTTATATTTTTCTAGGGGACTGTGACTTTTATAAAATTTAAAATTTATTTGAAAACACTTTGTTCATTTTTTTCCTTTGTAAAGTCTGTAACATGTATGTGATATATGACCCTTTTACCTTTCTGATATTGGTTTCTTGCGCTTTCTATCTTTTTTTATTCTTTTTTGGTCTTGAGAAGCCTCTCAAGTAGATAGCCATTTTTATTAGTATTTTCAAAGAGCCAAGTGTTAGCTTTTGAATTTGTGTTGTTTATTTTCTATGTCATTAATTTCTGCTCTTGCATTTGTTATTTACTTCTTCCACTTTCTTTGGGTATGTCTCTTGAAGAGAGCACATAGTTCTATGTAATTTTATGCAATCTGACAATTATTTTCTTTTCATTTGGAGCAGCCAATCCATTTGCATTAAATGTAGTTACTAATTTGGTTTAAATCTTCATTTTTTTCCTACTTGTCTAAATTCTTTCATATTTTTCTTTTTCTTCTGGAATCATGAAATATTTATAACAGTCTACTTTTACTTTATTAAGTTTGAAACTGTAAGCTCTATTTTATTATTTAATGACAATTTCTGTCAGAATTTACTAAATATTTAGAGCTGAAAAAAAAACCCTTGCTGGAAACCTGTAAATCAATACTTGTAATCTGTGTCACAAACACACACACACACACACACATATTTGAAAGGAAACTTATTAGAAATTAATTAGCTAAGTTTGCAACATAAGAATTAAATAGATTGTGCCATCGAAGAAGAGATAATTAATAAAACAAGTAGGACAAACAGAAAACAAACTTTAGAGGTTATCAATAATCTACAACTTGTAGGAGGACTCACACTTCACACTATTTAAAAAAATAGTGATAGGAGAGTAAAATGGCGTCACTCAATTGAAAACCATCTAAGCAGTTCCTCCAACAATTAAACATGAAATTACCATATGACCCAGCAATTCTACTCCTAGATGTATACCCAAGAGAAATGAAAACATATGTTCACACCAGTTGAAGAAGAATGTTTATAGCAACATTTTTCATAGTAGCAAACAAGTGGAAACAGCCAAAATGTCCATCAGCTGATAAATGGATGAACAGAATTGGTATGTCCATACAATGAAATATTACTTGGTTATAAAAAGGAATGAAATACTGATGCATGCTATCACCTAGATGAACCTTCAAAATATTATGCTAAGTAAAAAAGTCAGTCACAAAAGACCTTATATTGTATGATTCTCTTTCTATGAAATGTCCAGAATAGTGAAATCTACAGAGACAGAAGATAGATTAGTGGTTGCTTAGAGCTTGTGGCAAGTAGGGTGGGAATATAGGGAGGTGATGCCTAAAGAATATTAGATTTGTTTTTTGAAGTGATAAAAATGTTCAAAATTGACTGTAATGATGGTTGCACTTATATGAGAACATACTCAAAATCACTGAAATATATAAATAGGTGAATTCTATGGTATGTGAATTATATGTCAGTAAAACATGGGATCTAAATAGACAATAGAGAGGATCAGTAAACTTCAATTTTGTTTCTTTGAAAATATAAAGAATGGTATTTTTTTATGTTCATAGAAGAGGAAGGCACAAACAAAACTATGAAAGAAAAGGGGTTTTATTTACATATATTTGAAGTTTTACTAATTATAGGAATAAAGAGTATTATGCCATTAATAAGAAAATTTATAAAAAATTGAATTAAAAAATAAAATTAGCACAATTGTCTTAAGAGGAAATAGAGAAACATAGTATACTAACAACTTTTACATGAATAGGATAGTCTGGTCAAATGTCTACAAATCAGCAAACAAAAACACCAGGACCAGACATTTTAAAAGTGACTTTGCAAATCCTTCAGGGCTCAAATTAACCTTGATCTTATATAAAATTTTTCAGAGAGTGAAACAAGAGGGTATACTCACTTTTTCAATATACAATAGCCAAACCAAAACAAATAAATAAATAAAATATACAACACATCCATTTATAGAAATCAATAAAACTATTCCAAATAAAATATTAACACAAGATTAATTTATATGTACCGAAGCAAAAGCCAGTGGAAAATATATGTGAAAACAAAAAAAGAGGTGGAAAATGTCTGCATACAAAATACAAGAAAATCTAATCTCTGAACTTGCTGGATGACTGACGTACAAAAACCAATAAGAATTTAAAATATTAGCAACAACCAGTAAGAAAATGTACTACTATTAGTAAATACTATTCCATTAATACTTTTACTATTAAGTAAAAATATCATTCACAATAAAACAATAAATATCAGGTATTTGAGAATAAATATAATGTGAGTCAAATATTCATAGAGAAAATGAAGCTTTCTTAAAGGATGTAAAAAATTAAATGGAACACTTTGTAATATTCTTTGAAAACATGAATCAATATCTTATAATTGACCATGGCAATAACTTGTGTATGCATTGCTATTACAATGAAAATTGCAATAGATATTTTCATAAGCCATGACAAGCTAAATCTAAAGTTTATATGGGAGAGAAGTGTATTAGGCAGAGTTCTCCAGAGAAACAGAAGCAGAGCCAATAGGACATGTGTATGTGCAAAAAATCTGCAGGGCAGGGCAACAGGCTGGAGACCCAGGGAAGAGCTGATATTGCGGTGTGAGTCCAAAGGCAGTCTGCTGGCAGAATTCCCTCTTTTTGAGGGGTCGTCAGTCTTTTTTCTATTAAGACTTTCAACTGATTGGGTTAAATGTTAATCTCATCTAAAAAAATCTTCACACAAATATCATGAATAATGTTTGACTAAATGTCTGGTTACCGTGTCTTAGCCAAGGTGACCATTAGGTATAAGTAGGGAGTTGAAAGTAGCCAAAAATTCTTGAAGAAGATATGAAAACATTAAGAAACATGAAGAAAGGGCAACCTATGCTACCCGATATAAACATTTAAAGTCATATTAATTAAAACAGTGTGGTACTGGCACAGCAAAGGTATAGACAAACAAAATTGAACAGAATATAGGGCCCAGGAATATAGATAGATTAAAAAAAAGACTAATGTGGTAACATTACAGATTTGTGGAGAAAGGATGAACCTTTTAATAAATGGTGTTGAGATTATTGGAAATTCATATGGACAAAGGGTTAGACCCCTATCTTAAAGAAATGAGAAAATAAATTCCAGTTCAAATCAAAAATTAAATATGAAAGGAAAAACATTAATACTTTAAAAGCAAAATATGGATATAGCTTTATGAAATCAGGTTAGGGAAAGGTGTCTTAAAGACAACATTTAAACAATCACAAAGTATGAAGAAAAGCTCAACAGATTATATGACATTAATATTGAAACATTTCCACAGCAGTATAGACAAATGGACAAATAAAAACACAAAAGAATACATCTGGGTGGCCACGAAAATTATAATAGAAAGGTCAGCCTCTCTATCATTAAGGAAGTTCTTATTTATCTACATTAGAAGCTAGGTGAATTGGAATCTTAATGTAGTGCTGTATATAATAAGGTGGATGTTACCTAAATTACCTTCTTAAAGGTAATTGATAAATAAATTATGGTTTGTTTTCAAAAGTATTATATTATACAATAGGTAAATTGAATGAAATGTTTTTGTGTGTATTAACATGGGTGGATCATAATAACATAATGTGGATTTAAAAAATAAATTGCAGTTACAAAAAGAGTATGTAGGTTTACAAATATATGAACTGAAGGGATGGGTGTGTGTGTGTTTGTGTATGTATGTGAGAGAGCGAGAGACAGTGTGTGCATGAGTTTTTGTGTGTGTTAAATAAGAATATATATGTAGTCAGATATGGCAACATGAACATAGAAGATTTTCATACCTTTTGGTTAGAGATCTCTCTAATGATTGGGGATGATCTGAAGCGAAATGCAGGAATCAGATCTTTGGAAATACGGTCAGGCTCCACGTGAAGTTTTGAAAAATTTACCACTTTAAATAAACATTTTCTTCTCTGAGTCTGTTAAGATTTATTGCAAGTTCGATCTAATGAGCTGTATAGTAGAATGAACTTTTCAAAGTATGCTTGGTGAGGGATAGATTTCAGATCATTGATTGTTCCCTTAAAGACTAAGGCTATTTGGTGAGGAGGCTCCAAAACAAGGATTTTGTCGATATATAAATCTGTTTTCTTGAAGAGCTAATTATTTGTAGTTATGGCAGTATAATTTACTGAAGCTTTAATTTGTGTTTATTTTCCCCAAGAACTCTATTACCACCACTTCAAGATGGTAGTTAACATTTGCTGTTAATTACTTCAGGGGAGATTTGTGTTAGGGTGAAAAGCTGGTGTTTCCTGGAATTGACAGATTTTCCTTTGTTCTTTGAAAAGCACAAATACTTTGAAAGAATAATGTTAGGTGAGAGAGAGAGAGAGAGAGAGGAAAAAGAGGAGAGCCATTGAGACTCCAAAGGAAGAGGGATAGATGTCCCTGAGGCTGGAGAGAGGGACATATCTTCATGTAGCAGAAACCTTAAACATTCACTATGGCAATGTGAAAATAGGGCATGTCTCCAGAGATAGAGAAAGATTTCAGAAACAGTGGTTATGCACTTCATGCAAGTAATATGGGTTCAGGCACCAACTTTCCTGTGATTCCAGTTTATCAGTGAAGCAGTAGAGTCAGCAGATTTAAAGCCACCATGAAAGTTCAACAAGATGTATCTTTTGTTTAAGGCCCAAATACAGAGCCTCTACCACACTTTCTAGGGTTATTTTAAGCCTCTAGAATGTTCATGTGACCTAATGAAAGAAATGGATTCTTGAATGATGACAAACTGGTAGAGTTTCTTCTTTGCCTGATGGGATGAGGGCTTACATTATTATTAAATTTGAAATAAAAGAAGTAAATAAATGAGTCTCTTCTTGACCAAACACTTGAAATTCACTTTAATGAGAATACCAGTATGGTGTTGTAGAATAACAAAATCTCATGCAAGAAGGGAGCCTAGAGATCACTCCATCCAGCCTACCATTTTGTAAATAAGGAACCTGAAATTGATCAAATGTGGACAACTTGCCCGAACTTAATATTCTGGTAATTAATCAAGCTGCGATTCAAACTCAGGTCTTTTGATTCCAGGTCTAGTTTATTTTTCCCATTATATTAGGCTTTGTTTAAATAGATATAATTTAAAAGTACATGATACCTTTACTCACTGTGGGACAGTATTCCAACATGAAGGTTTTATTTCTATTTGCCTTTCCTTGAACCTAGGACAGTTGAGGATGACAAACACACACACACACACACACACACACACACACCACTCAGTAAATCTTCATTGCTTGGACTATCAACCCATTGGTATTTTAGCATTTCCTTCAGAGATATGATGCATCCTAAGAAGGTATATTTTCAAATAGCATATTTCAGATGAATTATCTAAATGTGTGGGGGTTAGTTCCTGAAAATCTATTTCTCAGTTAATTGCTAGTTAATGTTTTTCTATTTTTACCACCTTAATCTGCTATCCTTTACCTGGACTCTTATAAAGGGCCTTCTAAAGTTTCTTCTTGAATCCTTGTTTACTTGTCTATAGGAAACTCCCCATAGATAATCTTGTGTGTGTGTGTGTGTGTGTGTGTGTGTGTGTGTGGTATGCATGCCTCTCACTGCTGTGGCCTCTCCTGTTGCGGAGCACAGGCTCCAGATGCACAGGCTCAGTGGCCATGGCTCGCGGGCCCAGCCGCTCCGTGGCATGTGAGATCTTCCTGGACCGGGGGACGAACCCACGTCCCCTGCATCGGCAGGCGGACTCTCAACCACTGCGCCACCAGGGAAGCAGCCCCCAATACATAATCTTAAAAAAATAAATTAGACCATTTTTCTCCCATGTTTAAGCCTCCAAACCCAACTCTGCATTGCACTATCCTATTGTAATTGAATAAAATCAATATTTCTCACCATTGACTAAAAAGCTTACATGATATGGCATCTCCCAAATACTCCTTTGTTTGGTCTGCTATGACAAAAATACCATAGACTGTCTTTTTCTGTCTTATATCACTTATATATGGAATCTAAAAAAGCCAAAGTCATAAAAGCAAAGAGTAGAATGGTGGTCCAGGGGCTGGGAGTGGGGAAATTGGAAAAATGTTGGTCAAATGATATAAACTTGCAACTGGTAGTGATAGGTAAATAAGCCCTGGAGATTTAATGCACAACATAGTGATTACAGTCAGCAATACTGTACTATAAACTTCAAAGTTGCTAAGAGACTAGATCATAATTATTCTCACCACAAAAAAAGAAATGATAATTGCGTGACATGATAGAGGTGTTAGCTAATGCTACTGGTGGTAATCATACTGCAATATACAAATGTATCAAACCAACAAGTGTACACCTTGCACTTACATAATGTTATATTTCAACTATATCTCAATAAAAAATACTATAGGCTGGGTGGCTTAAACACAAATATTTGTTTCTTATAATTCTGAAGTAGTATTTCCCCCGAATACTACTTCACTATTGAGTTGTAAGATCATCTTACATATCCTGGATGCCAGTCTTGTTATGTATATATCTATATCTATATCTATATCTCATGAATATTTTCTCTAATCTGTGGCTTGCCCTTTCATTTTCTAATGGTGTCTTTAAAAGTGCAGAAATTTAAAATTTTAATGTAGTTATAATTTTTTTATAATTATCAAAATGCTATTTTTAAAATTCTGAGGTAACGTGGTTTTAATTATAAATTGAAAAGCAGATAGTATAGGTATGTGATTTTGTATCTCATTCAGAATTTGGCAGTCTGGTAGCTTGTGAATATTTTCTGTTTGTACTATTATTGCATGTATGAATTTATTTACGATAAATATACTTACCTGATACATAGAGAATAGTTAAATTGTCAGGATTTGCTATTTCCCCATAACCTTTCTCCACTCAATACTCTGAAGACTTGAAATGTTTACTTTCTTAATTGGTACAAGGCCTTTGTTGAGGTGGGGGGTGGACGGGAGAGAGATACAAAGAATGTAAAGAATACAAATAATAGCCCAGGCTATTCTCTATGAGGAAGAATGAAAGAGGGCAGAGGGGTAAGAAGGATAGGGAACAATAAAGGAAGGGTGAGGACAGGAGAGAAGAGGTAAAAGGAAAGAGCAGTCACTATCAGGAATGGGATTTAGGAAAGGGAGTGTGTAAAAAATCGTTCGGAATCCTAGCTGTGTGCTGCCTCCATCTTTAAAACAAATCAACATGATCTTCAGTGCTTTCTGCAGGTTGGTTTCTGTTTGTGTGCATTATCATACCTAGGCTGTGATATATTTGACATCCTAAATTTTCATGGAGTTTATTTCCCACTCTGACATCTATGTATCTTACTGACACAACTTGAGTACTTTCTACTTTTTCTCATGTCCAATCACCATAAACTCATCAATACAAGGGACTATCATAATGCTTTTGTGATATCCAGATGACTAATCTCCCTATGGACTATAATATTATAGACATCGGGAGACTTGGCATAGGACTCAGGTAAGACAGAGTTTGAGTGTACTTCTGTCTCTGTCAGGTAGAAGTGAACTGCTCCATTACCTTTGCTGTTTGATGTGGAGACAACTATTCACCAGATCAATAGCTGTATATCAGGAGTTAGAGATGTTTTGATTTGTTCCAGGAAAAAAAGGCCCATAAAATCCAGCAGCTCTGATTAGAATTAGTACCTCATTATCTTATGATAATGAACAATCATTGTCCATGACTTATTTGCCTTTTTTACAGGCCAAACAGATTATTTAAATGGGGCAGGTGATGGAGATTACCATCTGCATGGTTATTTTAGTCTCTGCAAATTCCCCAGATATGTGCTATTGCTAATTTTTGGTATTGTTTTCATGTAGGGACAGTTCCAGGAGCTTCCACTTGGCCCTTCCTATGTATTTTTTTCCAGTTGTGGCAAAATATGCATGACATAAAAGACACCATCTTAACCATGTTTAGGTGTACCATTTAGTGGCATCAAGTTCATTCACGTTGTTGTGCAACCATCATTACCATTCATCTCCCGGACTTTGTTCATCTTCCCAAACTGAAACTCTGTACCCATTAAACAACACCTCTCCATTCATCACTTCACCCAGACCCTGGCAATCACCATTCTATTATCTGTCTATATAAATTTGATTACTCTAGTACCTCATATGACTGGAATCACAGTATTTGTGTTTTCGGTTCTGGCTTATTTCATTTAGCATAATGTCTTCAAAGTTCATCCGTATCGTAGTGTGTGTCAGAATTTTTTACCTTTTAAGGGTCATTAATATTCCATTGTATGTATATACTACATTTTGTTTATCCATTCCTCTGTTGATGGACATTTAGGTTGTTTCCATCTTTTGGCTATTGTGAATAGTGCTGCTAAGAACATGAAATTACAAACATCTGTTCAAGTCCCTGCTTTTAATTCCTTTGGATATATACTCTGAAGTAGAATAGCTAGATCGTATGGTAATTCTGTTTAATTTTTTGAGGAACTGCAATGGAGAAGGGTTCAGATTTCTACACATCCATGCCAATACTTGTTATTTATTATTGTTTTTAATAATAGCTATCCTTATGGGTGTCAGGCAGTAGCCGTTCTTAATAGCACTTACCTTGTTTGAGAGTTCTGTCATTTTCCAAGTATGTGTACTCCAATAATACATTCAGATATGGGGAAATATAGTGTAGGTCACTGCACAAGATTTCTAGTGAGGTGAACTTGTGTCAAAATTTCAATTATCACATGGCTTCCATAAGCCCTATTATGACCTGAAGACCACAGTGATGTTTTGGAACCTCAGGTGTGTAAATTTATCTTAATAACCTCTGAAAAATTCTGAGTTTTCCACTTTTCTTTCTAAACATTCCCCCTGGAAAATTGTAAACCCCTTTGAGGTAGACCTGGAGAAAAAAAAATCACACTCTATACTTTTGACAGTTTTGCAGCAAAGTTTCTGAAGCTATTGTAGCCACCTGATCTCTGGTTTAGGTCTGGGCGAGGCTGTAATTTTCATTCCTGGAAAATCAATGCAGGTTTCTGCTCATTGTGCTTGAATTTTATTTTCATTTATACAGTCAAGCCTGCTCATCAATGTAATTCCCAGTGTAAATGTGATTAATCTGTTACTGCTGGAAGTCATTTTGGGTGAAAATAGTGCCACTCTGCCCTGCTGACCTTTATGATAATTGCACTCACCTTGTTTCTCATATTAAATGCTACCACTTAACCTCTGCTACTCTGTAACCCCATATTCCTGTTAAAAGCACGGGGGCCATTTCATTGGTGCTATCCCGCATTGTCATCATTAGCCCCCAGAAGACAGATTCCACAGAGGTTTTCAAGGATGCTTGTATTTCTCTCATCAAAGAATGTCTTAATGTCTTGAAGAAGAATGTTATCGATGACCTCTGTGGGGGCATAACTGTGGGATAGTTGAGTGGGTTTTACATAATTAATCCACTCCAACATTCTCATTTTAAGTGCATGGATTCCTTTGTCCACATTCTGTCAGATAAATTATGGCATCTTGCCCTCTTTGAATTTTGCTGACTATTGAATCTATGTATCAGTCAGCCAAACAAGCCAGTGATTAGAGCCAATTCCATCAGCTAGAGCTAATACTTTGAATCTCAGGTATGTTTTTATAATAAATTCAACCCCTTCCAACTTTATATTGCATCTTTCTCAGTCTAGCACTTGTAAAACATATGCCAGGGCTTCCCTGGTGGCACAGTGGTTGAGAGTCCAACTGCCGATGCAGGGGACACGGGTTCGTGCCCCGGTCCAGGAGGATCCAACATGCCACGGAGTGGCTGGGCCCGTGAGCCATGGCCACTGAGCCTGCGCATCCGGAGCCTGTGCTCTGCAACGGGGGAGGCCACAACAGTTAGAGCCCCGCGTACTGCAAAACAACAAACAAAAAAACCCAAAAAACCATATGCCACACACACATTCTACAGGTTTCTGCTGATACACATTAGCAGGATATAGCATTTGTTTTGATATATATGCTAACTCCTACCAGGGTGGACATTATACTTGCCTCCTGGGGCCTGGTGGAATCTGACTGTAGTTTTTAGGATGCAGTAAGTGCTGATGTGGGTGGGTCTTGAGAAAAGTAGCAATTTCCTTGAAAACTAACCTATTTAGATGAGGTCTTTAGAGATAAGTTAAGTAAGGGAAGGTTAGTTTCCTCAAATGGGGAGGAAGAAGGGTGGCTTCCTTTGGCGAGGAAACCACAGGAAGATTTGGGTTAAAATTTTTCATATTAATCTGAGTCTGCCTACCTGCACTTATCCTAAATACTCAATATATCCTTATCTTAATACCCAGCTCTTCCTGATCAATGTCCTGATATTAATCTGTGAGACTTAGCACAGATGTACCTTGAACTTGCATTTTAATTCTGCAACTCACACTTTTAGATTTGAAACTTGATCCTCAGCCATGTCTGCTGTGTGGCTATAAGACGTGAGAAAATTTTAAGGCCCTCAGTGTGGCTCTCTGTGTCTTCCCATGCCTCGATCTGAGAGTTTAAACACCTAACATCTTTTAACATTAAGTGTAAACATTTTCATTTTGTAAGCTCTCTGGTGCTATAAGAAGCAGCTAATGGTCCCCGTGGTGCTTGTAGTTATTACTGCTGTAATAGACAAAATCAGCTGCTGCTTGACATGTAAAAGTATTGTCTTCAACTGGCAATATGTTCAAAGCAAATATTGCTGGTAATTTATTTATGGCTTCCACTACTCGGAAGAAGTACTTGTCTTTGCATTGGCAATGGAGTCACTACTACATTCAAGCTCAAAACCTTATTCCAGAGTCCCATCTTGAGCATCTTTTTCCTGGGATTACTCATGCAGGACAGGAAATCTGCTTCAGGAAGTTTAGAAAGTAGATTTTAATAAAAGGAGCTTGTTTCAAAAGTTATAAAATCTGGAGTCAAATGAAATAGGAAGGCAACCTAGAGTTTGGAAAGACTGATTCCCCTAAGCAGAACTGGAATGAATGTAGAGACTGCTGGTGGGTGCTGGGGACATGGAGGGAGAAGCTCTTGAGTAGGAATTGGACGCATGAGGGAGACGAAGCCTCAGTTGTATGTACAACTCAAAGAAAGAGGGCATTCTGGGTTCTCCCCTATCCCCTTCTTCCAAACTCTCACCAGTCCTTCCTTTACTCAAAATTAATTGGAAGCTAGTTGCCAGTGAATCCTGGGAAACCGAGTTTTCAGGAGTCAGTCCTCTAAAATAAAAATCAGAGCTGGAAAAAGAGAAATAGTCTTTAAAATTTATTCACACAAATATGCCATCCCTTTACGATAACTTCTCACATTCCAGTTCACTTGTTCAAATGCCCCACCACTATGATAGTACTTTGACGCAAGTCTGTTTACTCCCTTGCTTTCTCCTGATACTGCCTTTGTATCTCTCCTTACTCTCTTACATTCCAATGTCCATTATCTAATAGTGTGTTTGTCCCTAGCCCTGTTCCAGTGTCTTTTAATTATGCTGGATCAACCCAAACCATTGCTTTCTCTTTTCTTGACCTCCAGCTTTCAAAGTCTTCCCAAGTAAAGTGTATAATAGTTTAGATTGTTTCCTTTATAAATTCATGATCACTAACCTAAAAGGTCCTTTAATATTGCCCTTTAATTCTGCTACATTAATCTGGACCCATCATTTCCCACTCTTTACAGTTTGTTCTCTCTTTCTGCACTATTCTTTGTTTTTTTAAAAAAATCTTTATTGGAGTATAATTGCTTTACATGTTGTGTTAGTTTCTGCTGTATAACAAAGTGATTCAGCTATTGCACTATTCTTAAATGGCATGTCCCCACCATTTGCTATAATATCAGGAGATAATCTCTTTTAATTCACAGAAAAGAAAAAAAAAAACATTAGGAGAACTTTCCTGTTAATTAACATAATAGAGTTACTACATCTGCTGCCATCTTTATCTCCTTTGGTAATTTAACAGAACAGAAGCTCTATTCCTACTAAACCCAATTCCCTTACTCCTGATTTGGATTGCATCACCTTGTACTCTCTAAGGATCCTTATTTTGTTCAATACCTTCTCTAATCTGGATCTTTTCCACTATCTTTTTTAAACATTCTAAAATCTTCCAAATTGGGAAAAATAATAAAGAAGAGTAAAGCAAAAAAGAAAAGCAAAACCAAACTCACCTTTATCCACCTGACTTCTATTACTAATTACCACACTATCTCTTCTTCAAAGGCACAGTTTTTAAAATAATTCTTGAAAATGTTTTTCTATATCTTGGCAATTGTGAATAATGCTTCAATGAACATGAGAGTGCAATCTTTTTGAGATCTGATCTCAGTTCTCTTATACATATATATATATATATATATATATATATATAAACACACACATATATCTACATATATATATATACATATATCCATTCAGAAGTGGGATTGCTAAATCATATGATAGTTCTATTTTTAATTTTTCGAGAAGCCTCCATACTGTTTTCCATAGTGACTATATACCATTTTGTATTCCCACCAGCAGTGTACAAGAGATCCAATTTCTCCATATTCTCCCCAGTACTTGTTACCTCTGTATTTTTGAAACTAAGCATCCTAACAGGTGTGAGGTGATATCTCTTTGTGATTTTGATTTGCATTGCCCTGATGATTAGCGATGCTGAGTACCTTTTCATATACATTTTGGCCATTCATATGTGTTCTTTGGAAAATATATATTCAAGTTATTTGCCCATTTCTTAATCGAGTTATTTGGTTTATTTGCTACTTAGTTGTGGGAATTCCTTATAAATTTTGGATATTTACCCCTTACCAGATATATGATTTTCAAATATTTTCTCCCATTCCATTGGTTACCTTTCCATTCTTTTGGTTGTTTCCTTTGTTGTGCAGGAGCTTTTTATTTTGATGTAGTTCTACTTGTCTATTTTTGCTTCTGTGGTCTGTGCTTTTGGTGTCATAGCCAATAAATCATTGCCAAGATCAATGTCAAGAAGTTTTTCCCAAAATGTCCATCGACAGATGAATGGTTCAAAACATGTAGTATATATTTACAATGGAATATTTTCAACTTTAAAAGAAGAAGGTTGTTCTACCATTGTGGCAACAGGGATGAACCTGGAGGACAATATGCTAAGTAAATAAGCCAGTCACAGAAGGGCACATACTGCATAATTCCATTTATATGAGGTATCTAAAATAATCAGACTTCATGGAAGCAGAGAATAGAATGTTGGTTGCCAGGGGCTGGGGAAAGGGAGAAATGGGGAGCTGTTGTTCAACAGGTATGAATTTTCAGTTATACAAGATGAGTAAATTCAAGAAACCTGCTGTACCAATAGTGTCTGTAGTTAACAATAGTGTTAAGCACTTAAAATTAGTTAAGAGGGTCAATTTCATGTTAAGTGTTCTTACCACACACAGAAAAAAATGGGACACAAGGAAGCTTTTGGAGGGGACAGATATTTCTATTACCTTGATTGTGTTAATTGTCTCATGGGTTTATGCATATGTCCAAACTCATCAAATAGTATATATTAAACATGTGCCATTTGTTGTGCATCAGCTGTACCTCCATAAAGCTGTTTAAAAATGTTTATCTATATTTGATATCTTCACTTTATTACTTCCTTCTCATGCTTCAACCCACTCCCAATAGAATCCATCTTTTATTACTCCAATAAAAAGGTACTTCATAAGTTATTTCCAAATCCATGGATGCGATGTGAAAATTTTATCTCCTACTTACTTGACCTGTAAGTAGGATTTGCTTCTGTCTTTGAGACTTGATTTTCCTTGACCCAAAAACTCTTCTGGTTTTCCTTTCATCTCTGCGGCAGTTCATTCTCTATCTTCTTTGCAGGTACGTATCCTTCTCCTCAGACATTAAATGTTGAAATTCTGCAAAATTCAGTTCTAGGCCATTATGTCCTCTCACTCTAGAACTCATAATATGATTTCACAGAAACACACAGCTTCAGTTACCAACTCCATAAAGTTTGGACATTTGTGTACCTGAGACCTCTAATCTGAATTCTGTAAATCCAGTTGCTTATTTAACATCTAAATCTGTTCATTTAAAATATACATAAAGCTAAATACTCATGGTCTCCCTAAACTGCCGAATCTCTCCTCCTTCATTTTAACTTGTCTTAGTGTGTAGTGACACCATTCACCCAGTTGTATAAACCAGGCAGCTAACAATAATCCTTGAGTTCACCCTCTCGCATCAGCCACTATATCCTATCCATTATCAATCTTATCCATTTACCTCCTAGATACTTCCTTAATCTATCTAATGTCCTCTATCTACTCATCATTGTAAGTGGTAAATTAATGCATGAATATAAATTTCCCTGATTGCTTTGCTTGGTACCTATAGTTTTTATGGCAGAAAAATTTATATAAATAAAAAATCCGGAGTTCCCTTGTGGTGCAGTGGTTGAGAATCTGCCTGCCAATGCAGGGGACACGGGTTTGAGCCCTTGTCTGGGAAGATCCCACATGCCGCGGAGCAACTAGGTCCGTGAGCCACAATTACTGACCCTGTGCATCTGGAGCCTGTGCTCCGCAACAACAGAGGCCGCAACAGTGAGAGGCCTGCGCACCGTGATGAAGAGTGGGCCCCACCTGCCGCAACTAGAGAAAGCCCTCGCATGGAAACGAAGACCCAACACAGCCATAAATAAATAAATTAATAAATTAAAAAATATATATATTAAAAAATCCGTTCATCTTCCCTTCTGTTCCTCCATCCTCCTGTCCCCATTTCAAGCAAGTATCCAGGACTCCCTAGAAACCTCTTCCTCAGGAAATATGCCATTTCTAAGCATCAAGGTGTGAAGGAGGAGATTACAAGGCAGTTGGAGGATTAAAAGCCATTGAGTACAACAAGCACTGCCTGACACTACCTTTTTACTGGATAGAGCCTTGGAGCTTCACCAACTCATTAGAGGGATGTAGTTGAGAGAGATATAGGGAAGGCATGTAATAGGCATGAGGTATCTATCTCATCAAATATTTCAACATCCCAAACATTATACAGGAACATTTATAAATGGGACATAAAGGTACAGGTGTCCCGGTCTCAGAAGACCAGAAGAACCTCCACAACACTTTCATGTTACAGGGTTTTTATACCACTTTGGCTGTATAAGGTACCTCTAATAATGGCTGAGTCTAAATTCTCTACCTGCTCAGTTATTTAAAGAATTAAATTCATTTAAATCAAGTAAAGAAACAGTAGGTTTATAGCAGCTCATAACTGCTTACTTTTAAAAATTTATTTATTTATTTATTATTTTTGGCTCTGTGTTGGGTCTTCGTTGCTGCACGCGAGCTTTCTCTAGTTGCGGAGAGTGGGGGCTACTCTTTGTTGCAGTGCGTGGGCTTCTCATCACGGTGGCTTCTCGTTGCGGAGCATGGGCTCTAGGTGCGCGGGCTTCAGTGGTTGTGGCGCATGGGCTCTAGAGCGCAGGCTCAATAGTTGTGGCACACAGACTCTAGAGCGCAGGCTCAGTAGTTGCAGCACATGGGCTTAGTTGCTCCGCGGCATGTGGGATCTTCGGGAACCAGGGCTGGAACCCGTGTCCCCTGCATCGGCAGGTGGATTCTTAACCACTGTGCCACCAGGGAAGCCCCATAAATGCTTACTTTATGTAGAAATGCTGTAACCAATATATGGCAAGAACTTTGCTTGTATAATTTACACTAACTGGTATAATACACCTTCTACAAGAAAACTGAACAAGAATGAACTAGGGAGCAAATCATTTTTATCCTTTGAGCCATTCTGTTTTTAAGGGTTCTTGTAAGCTCTGATGTTTTATATCTGAGATAAAGAAAAAAATTTTTTTAATTGGAAATATAGAGATTTTTTTTTAAACTTAAAAAGAAAGATCTTGGTAGTAATCGAGTGTATTGTATTGTCATATGTTTTATCATTCAATTTATAGAACTAATTGCCCATGTGTTCTTATAATAGGGGAGGAAAAAATAACGCTTTTAATCCCAGTATAGATATTGCATGATAAATGGAGAATGAT
>NW_028294371.1:0-55000 GCF_964341445.2 Mesoplodon mirus | reverse complement strand
CCCTGTGCCGCCTGCCCCTCCCCTAGATCTGGTGATGAGTCCCGGCGGCGGGGCCCCGGCCTTGTGTCGCGCCTTGGGTGTTGCCACGAGACCCGGCTCCCCTCACGTGGGCTTGCGCTGAGCGAGAGGCACCTTGCATTCCCGCTCATCCAGCACCTGGGAATCGGGAGAGGAGTGAGGAGAGTGTGTTCTGGCTGCGCGTCTGGCTGCGGGGAACGTGGGTGCTTCGCCCCTCCGTCTGCAGGGAATCCAGGACCACGTGGGACGCGGGCGAGACACGGGTCCAGAAGCTGCCAGGATCTGTGCTGGGGGACGGTCAGGAAACGTGCTCACAGAGGTCACGGTTGGCTCAGGACGCAGCGTGCAGCCATCCCGTTGCCCTGTTCCGGGGAGGACGGGGACGGGATGGGGATGGGGTGGGGGCAGTGTGGATGGGGTGGGAACAGATGGGGGACGGGGTTGGGGAGGGGCTCTGTCCGCACTGCGGACAGGTTAGGAGATCTGGGACCCCCCCTGCTTCCATGGCGACCACGGCCTGTGAATCTTGGCCATGGTCGTGTCGGGGGCCTGGAGGTGACGATGACCTTACGGGTCATCCCAGCACCAAACACAGACTCTGGAGCCCCAGGGAGGCTGGAAAACAAGATGCAGGAACCAAAATGGGGCAAAAAGTGGACCCAGGCACCATCATGCCCCAAACGGCTAATCTCCTGAGCCCGACGCCAGCGGTCTGCCCTATAGTGAAATCAGGATGTCCCAGAGGAGGTGGCACCAGGACAGGGCACGGAGGGAGAAGGCGGCTGTTCCCAGGGTGGGCAGGGGCACAAGATGGCCCCAGGGCCCCGGCCCAGGAAATAGCCTGGAAAACACTGAGCAGTGAGAAATGAGCCCAGAAACCTGAGAGTGTGTGCAGCTGTGGCGAGTGGTGTGTGCTATGTGCTGTGTGTCTGTGTGGCGTGTGTGATTGTGTGTGTGTGTGTGGTGTGTGTATTTGTGGCGACGTGTGTGGCATGTGTCTGTGGCATGTGCGGATTGTGTGTTTTGTGTGTGTGTATGTGTGTGGTGTATGTGTGTGTGTGGTGTGTGTGTGTGTGTGTGTGGTGTGTGTGCGTGCCTGCGTGTGTGGCGTGTGCTGTGTGTCCGCGTGCAGCAGCAGTGTGGAGCTGTGTCTCAGGACGGTTGGGGCAGGAGAGCCTGTCGCCTAGCGACCGGCAGGGTTCCGGTGGCCGTGGCGACGGGGGACCAGGCTCCTGGCAGAGGGCTGAACGCAGAGGAGCTGGCAGGACAAGCCAAGGCTGCAGTGGGAGGTGGAGCCTGACAAGAAGGTGGGGACAGTCCCGTCTCGGGGCAGAGGGCCCGGCCCCGCGTGAACGTCCCACGGATGACGCGCGCTCGCAGCCCTGCGTGGCCCTCGTCACCCCGCGTGTCCCCTCGGCCGCGCGGGGAGGCGGGGCTCAGGCCGCAGGGCGCGGCTCACGAGGAGAGACGCGGGACGAGCGTGGGCCGCGGCCCCTCCACCCCATCAGCTCTCTCCTCCCCCAGGTCCTCTTGGTCGGAACAACCCAGCTGATCCCGACGTCCCAGCGCAGGTCCTGGAGAGGAAGGACTTAGGCCACGGTTGCCAGGTGTGTGTGCAGGGGGCCCTGGGTCAGGGTCGGGGGGGCCCGGGCGCCACCTCGCGCCACCACATGGCGGGCCTGCTGACGGGCTGGCGGGTGTCCGCACGGCCAGCGCCGTGGGCTCCGGCTTTCACTGAAGACCCACCCGCTCGGCCCTGCATTCTGAACTTGAAGTGCCCGGGGTGTCAGGGTGACTCTCAGGTCTGATGGAGTAAATCTTTTCAGAAGACTTCTGGGAAAAGGTGAGTGGGTGCGCTTGAGTCTCCAAGCCTCCTGGGGGCTTGCTCTATCTCACCTTCAGTGACAGGCTGGCTGGTCCATCTCAGGACAGAAGACTCAGCACTTGAACTTGATAAATGCCAGTTACATCATGTCATAGGTGATGTCATTGTTCCTTCTTCCGGGACACCTGTAGGACTCTGTGTCCTGGAAGCTCGCATTTTCACCACCGTAGATGTCTTCTTTCCACTGTCTGGTTCTTGGAGGATAATTTAGTCTTCAATCTCCTTGCAGTGCGGACATTGCTTCACTTCTCTTGTTTCTCTCACGCCCTCTTCCTTTTCCTCTTCTGGAAACCCTGACAGACACACATTGTGTCTGTGTCACTTAAATTTGCTCTCACAATTATCCCTTCCACACGTCTCTGTTTCAAGATCTGCAGTAATCCCTTGATGTGACCTTGCACGTGACTGGAGTTTGATTTTTGGCAACATCTTTTCTGTTAGTTGGCCCTTCCATCTGAATGCTTTCATCTGGGAATCATGTTTCAATACCAAGCCTGCCTTTCTGGGTTCTGAACCCCTGGTGCCTTGGTTGTGTTGTACAGATGTGCTATTAGATGCTCATGAAACCCACGCAAACTCAGGGCTGCTGTGTCCCGATGTCCACATGGCGTCACATCCAGAGGGCCAGAGCAGATGACCAAAAGCTGTGGCCAGCAGCTGAAACCTGCTCTTAGGACAATCCCCAAGGGGAAGTCACAGCTCACAGAAAAAAAGAGTCTTAGAATATTTTTCAACATTTCTGTCTCTTCCCAGAGTAACACATTAATATCAGCTGTATTTTCTGTGCATTTCTTCCTGAAGAGACAATGAAGGCCGTGCACGGGGCCTTCTAACCTCAACATTCCACCTGTAACAGCCGTTAACATCCTTGCCCCCTCCAGCACCCCCAAACACCCGACAGCCTCCCTGGCCATGTCCCTCCCTTTCCCAGTGGCCCTGCCCACCTGACTGGCTGGTTCCCTCCCACCCCTGGAGGGCCTGTTCCTGTGGAAGGAAAAACACAGGACTCTGGAAATGTGGCCTCTCCTGCCACAGGGGAAACTTGTAGGTTTTCTGGTGGATGAAAGTGTCACATGATCACACCAGCTAAAGTTGGCTTTTCCTGCCCCGCCCTCGGTTTCCCCGGGGATGAGGACCTTTTCCTCACTGGGTCCACCATATCCCATGAGTCTTCTGATGAGGCGTGTGCATCTATAAACCAGCCCCCAGACTCATTGCTGCAAGTGGCCCCCAGGCCATGAGGGGCTGGGAGCTGCCCGCCCTGCGGTCATGGTGGGGGGCAGGGGGTGCCCTTTGTTCCTCATCCAGGGGGCCACACCCCCCCCCCAAGAGCTGTTTTCCGCAGCTGTGATGTCACCGGGGCCCCGGGCAATGCTGGGCCGTGGGTCCCACCCCGAGTCCCCGGGCCACGAGGGCAGGAGAACATGGCCTGCCATGCCCCGTCCTGCCTTGCAGATGGCGTTCTGTGCCAGGATCTCGAGGCTCACCCTCCGAGGAACCATGTCCAGGAAGAGCACGGAGACTGTGCCACCCAGGCGGTCCAGGGTGAATGGCTGGTCGCAGCCCATCCACTGCTTTCAGGTCGTGATCTGGATCGTGTTCCTGATCCTGACCTTCACCACCTTTGGCATCTTCATTCCCTTCCTGCCACCCGAGTGGAGATACATTGCCTACAGTGTATCCTTTTACTGGGGGCATTGCTGTCATCTAAGGGGGCGAGGGGGTCCCGGAGGGGCCTCCAGTAGGCCTGGCTCCAGGCCACCCGCAGAGGTGGTCAGACCTGCCCTCCGCCCCGGCTCCCACTGTCACAGTGCTGGAAACCCCACAGCTGTCCTCCAGGCCGCCGCCGCCTCAGGGTCTGGGCTACAAGTGCCCACCAGCGCTGGGGCCGGGAGAGGGTGCCCAGCTGGCAGCAGGGGTGGGAGGGTCCCGGGTGGACAGAGACCCCAGGAGCGGGGGAGCCGCAGACGGGCCACGCACTTTCCCAACCATGGCTGAGCGGTTGCTCTGTGCTGTCCAAGAGGATTGGTGGGTTTTAATAAGGACTTGAAGAGCTCGCGTGCCCCCGCGAGGGTCACCTATGTGGAGCCGAGGCGCTGACGTCTGTGATAATGTGTGGTGGCTGTGTTCTGGGCGAGAGACGTCTGCTCTGAATGCTGGGGTGGGCGTCGGGGTGGCGCGGGACTCCACCAGGAACCCCGGCCCTCACACTGAGGGTCGCCACACGTTACAGCCAGTGGACAGGCTGGGCTGCTGCGATGTGGGCATTGGAACCAGCTTCTAAGAGTGGGGTGTTTGCGCCTGTGGCTACACTGCCTGCCTCGTCTCCTAGGCTGCCCCGTGCCCCTGGCCAGGTGTGTGTCAGTGGTGGGGATCGGGCGCGAGGGAGGTGTCAGGACCAAGAAGGGCCCTCTGTCTCCCGGGGCCTCCCAGCCCCTTATCGTGGCGCCTTTCAGCTTTGAAGAAGTGGAGAGAGCAGTGTGATGGACCCCAGCTACCAGGTACTCAGCTTCACCAGTTAAGACTTTGCCAGTGTTGTTTCATATCTCACACACATACACTGAGTATCTTTAAAAACCCCAGACATCATGAAATTTCACTGGAATGCCCCAGTTTGCATCTGACAGAGACTTTTGTCTCCACACCACCATTCTTCTTATCTCATCTAAAAAATCCCATGGGACGTTACCAAGATTGACACTTGTTGTTTTGCAGATGTGGGGCCCCCTGAGCCCCAATCAGTCAGAAAAAGCAGGGCATCTGCCTGGAGTGCCTCTCACTCAGATGAGGCCCATTTTTTCCCCTCGAGGTCATAGAGATAGATTTCTTTGTGGTAAGGTTTGCAGTGATCAGTTTCCTGAATAGGAAAAGAGCTCTTCAGCTTTTCTGTTTCATCTTCTGTCTGTTTTGGCAAGTCATGTTTTTCAAGACATTTTAGTATTTTGTCTAAATTGTCAAATTTCTTGGAATAAAATTATTTGCACTATTTCCTGTTATCTGTAAGATCTGCCGTGATGCCACTGCTGATCAGTCTTCCTAGGGTTTATTGCTTTTATCAATTATTCAGAGAGTCAGCTTTTGGACTTACTGATTTTCCCTGTTTTATTTTTTTGAATTTCTGCTTTTATTTTTACTATTTATTTTCAGTGTATTGTGGCTTTAATTTCCTCTTTTTCTACCTTCTTTTTTTCTTTTAAGATTTATCTTTATCCATTTATTTATTTATTTTGGCTGTGCCAGGTCTTTGCTGTGGCACGTGGGATCTTCACTGTGGCACGTGGGAGCTTTTAGTTGCAACAAGTGAACTCTTAGTTGCGGCATGCGGGATCTAGCTCTCCGACCAGGGATCAAACGCAGAGTCTTACCCACTGGACCACCAGGGAAGTTCTGTTTTTTCTACCTTCTTAAGGTGGAAACTTAGGCCATTGATTTTAGACCTTTTTTCTTTTTGTCGTATCTGAAGCTATAATTTCCCCCCTAGGTGCAAGCACACACAGACCTACAAACACACAAATATACATACAATGCACAAGTCACAAACCAGCCACACATATGGGCACCCACTCTGCCACACGCACAGAGGCACGGAGGCACAAAGATGGAGGCCAGAGGTCCAACTGGTTTGGCAGGGCCGTGCTCCCTCTGAAGTTCCCAGGACCTGTCCCAGCTCCGGTGGCCTCAGGCATCCCTTGGCTTTAGATGCCACCACCTCTGCGTCCTCACAGGGTTGTCCCGCTGTGCGTGTCTGAGTCCTGATCTTCTCCTCTTATAAGGACCCCAGTCCTATGAGATCAGGACCCACCATGAGGACCTCATCTCAACTTGATCATCTGCAAAGACCCCATTTTCAAGTAAAATCATTCACAGTTCCTGGGGTTAGGACTTCAACATCTTTTGGGGACACAGTTCAGCCTCACCTGTGGGTCTTTGCTTATGTGCTGGCTATGATGCTGTATCTTCATTCTCTTTCGGCCCAAAACTTAGCTGAGTTTTGGCCCTTGGAGCCTTTTTGAGTGTCCTGTGTGCTTTGTCCAGTAGCCACTGTGAGTGCTTACCTGCTTTGTGCACAGCAAGGAGCCCCGGGGTCAAGTGCACCCCGTCCCACGTGGACGGCCATTTCTTCCCAGAGTCCTGGCCCCCTGGTGGGCCTCTTGCCTCTGGGTGGCTCAGCACCCAGTCTGTGTGGCCCCCTCCTGCCTGTCCCAAGCGGTGGATGCAGGATGGCGTCCCTGGCTGTTCAGAGCTCAGACGGCCTTCAGGACATGTTTTCTGGTCCAGTTTCCTGCCCCCCAGACCCGCCACTGCCCCAGCGATGTTCCTCAGGCCCAGGCAGCTGCACTTGGGCGCCATGCTCTGGCCACTAGGGCGCGCCAGCGTCACTCGGCGCCTGCAGCGACCCAGGAGCAGGGAGAGCAGTGTCCCGGGTCAGGGCCGCGGGATTTCAGGAAGCCGGGTGGCATTCCGTGGGCCCGGTGGAGACAGGGAAGCGTCAGCAAGGCTGCACGTGCAGCGTGGGGGTCACCGTGCGGAAGCCTGGCCGCCCTTGGCCTGCGGAAAGCACTGGGCGGGGTGGGGCTCCTCTGGGACCCAGGCAGCGGTAGGGCAGCTCCGCGGGGGCCGCGCCCTCCCGCTGCAGGACCGGCGAGGCAGCCGTGTGACAGGGCGGGCATCCTGGGCTGGCGCCCGGTGCTGTTTGTTTACTGAACAAAGATAGTTGCTAGGGGACCGCCGCGTCCTCAGAACAGCTCGGGGCCCTGCTTTGCAGGGGAAGTGAGAAGGCAGACCGGGTTCTTTTTATTATTTACTTGAACCTAAGACGCTCCTGAGATAAAATTACATCGAAAGTGAAAGCTGGCAGCTTGAGGGCGCGACACCCCGCCTGTGGCACCTTCTATTCTGGGGGCTCGGTGACGGCCACTGAGTGTGTGACCGACAGCGGGAGTGGCCGGGTCGTCTCTGGCAAACGCAGACGCGGGCAGGCAGGTGGGCCCACGCGCGTACCTGTGGCAGACGTGTGACGTCTGAGGGGCCGTGGCAGCTTGGCCCACCGCATCGGGGTCTCGGGAACCCCCGGGCACCTGCAGGTTTAGGGGCTCTGCAGGGCTGCCTGTCAGGCTTGGGTTGGGCCCCCGGGCACCTCCCCCGTGAGGCTGAGGGTCTGAGCGTGGGCTGCTGTCCCCCCGCCCTCCCTGGCGGCGGTCTCGTGTGGAGCCGAGTGTGGACGTGTGGACAGAGCCCTTGGGCCACACTGGGCTCCAGCCTCCCAGCTGCCCTCCTGTCCACCCTCCCGGCCCCGCCCCCCGCCGTCTGATGGGGACCGGCCTACTCTAGCTCCGCAGAGCAGGGCCGCACCTGGGCCGCAGTGCGACTTCCTGCCACATCTCCTGTCCCGGGCTGTGCCCCCGCCTGTGTCCTGCGCTCAGGACACGCTCCCGTTGCCACAGCAACCACACAAACAGTGCTGTGTCAGCTGTGCCTCAGGCCTCGGGACGCGGGCGTAGGGGCACCAGCGTGCCCGGACCTTGCTGGCATCTCCAGATGGGACAGTGCAGGCTGGCCGCTGACCACCTGCCCACTGCCCCACACCCTGCCCAGGAGCGTGGCTCCGTCTGCTGGACAGCAGGGGCAGGGAGGTCCAGGCCACAGGAAGGGTGTCACTGCGGGATCTGGTCAGTCCCGTTCCCTGTGTCGGTCCCCTGGCCTGGCTGGTCCTCGGCTCTCTCGCCCTCACCGTGGTCTCTGTGCCCCCTGGCTGGGCCGGGCCTCTGGTGCCCCACGCCTGGCACCCAGGGCCCTGGGTCTGCACTGGAGGCTGGAGGACAAGGGAGGCCAAGCAGCTTTGGCCAGACCAGCTCCCCACTGAGGCTCACCGTGCAGCAGGGATGCTTGGTCCAGGCAGGACCGCGCCTGTGAGCACAAGCCCCAGAGCCCCAGGGCGGCTCCACTGCGGCTGAGCATTACAGGCGGGGCCAGCAGGCCCTGGACCCCCAACGCGGTGCAGCCTGAGAAGGACCCCAGAAGAGGGGCCTCTTTGCTCAGAGTCTGCACTGCCGGTGGGCCTCTGTACAGGCACCGTAGACCCTGTGCACATGCGGCTTTGCCACGAGACCCTGTGGGCGGGCGGAGAGAGGCGTCTCCGCACCACGCCCAGGCCGCCCTCGCAGGAGCTGGACCTGTGAACCCGAACCCTCCCAGCTCAGACCCATCCTGGGAAGCAGGGCAGGGCTGATGGGGAGGCCAGGCCGACACTTCCTCCCCTTCTGTTTGGTTTCCATGGGGACCGTGTGTCAGTTCCTGAAGAGGAGGTGGAGAGGGTGGGATCTGAGGAATTGATTTTACCCTGGGAGCCCTGGAGGGCGTGGGAGCTGGAGTGGGCCTGGGGGGTCCTGGGCTTGGGGGAGACAGCGAGAGACAGAGACAGACAGACAGACAGCCCCGGCCCACTCACCACAGAGGCTCACTGGGGGTACTGGAACCCTCCCTCCCTCCCTCCCTCCTTCTCCTGATGGCATGTGCGCTCAGTGTGGCCTCCCTGCCCCAAGGACCTCCACAGCCTGGCTTCGGCGCCAGGCTCGGTGCCCGCGGACACACACGGGCCTCTCCCGCTGTCCCAGCGAAGCTCCGCTTGGGTCGCAGGGCCACGGCCTCCGGCGGGCCCTGCTCTGTCCCTCAGGGGCAAAGGACTCGGGCGGGTTCTGCTGGGCGCACAGGAGCCAGAGGGGCCGCTCCCATTCCCGGCCAGGCACAGGCTCCCGTGGCTGCCTGGGGCCTGGCCACCCGGCCACCCGGAGTGGGCCCCTCGCGCGTGCCGCCCAGGCCGAGCTGTCCTTGACAACCCCCAGGTGACCGGCGGGATTTGGCTCTTCTACATCTTGGCCCACCTGGTGGTGGTTTCCATCGACCCGGCCGAAGCCAGTGTCCGCCTCAAGAACTACTCACGGTCTGTGCCGACCTTCGACCGGTCCAAACACGCACATGTCATCGAGAGGCAGTACTGTCACCTGTGCAGGGTCACTGTGTGAGTACCCAGCCGTGCGAGGGGACCCCCGCGCCGTCCCGCGGGGGTGGGCTGGGCTCGGGAGCACCTGGTCCCCAGCAGCCGACGGGCGCCGCCCCTTTTGCAGAGAAGCAGGGGCCCCGACACACAGCCCCCCGCCAGGCCGGGGCAGGAGCGCTGTGGCCTTGGGTCTCACACAAGCCTCTGCCGCCGACCGGATCCCAGCCCGGGGCTGCTCAGGGCCCCAAGGGTGTCAGTAGGGGCCGGGAGGGATCTGACTCAGCCTCCGGGCCTCAGGCCCTGGTACCTTGTGACGGCGCCCAGCGTGAGGTTGGCCCTGCAGGCAGACAGGGGCTCTGACGGGCGGCCCCTCCCGACCTTCCTTCCAGGAATGTGAAGTCCAAACATTGTATCACCTGCAACAAGTGTGTCTCAGGCTTCGACCATCACTGCAAATGGCTTAACAACTGCGTGGGGAGCAGGAATTACTGGTGAGGGGTCTCCCCGCCTGGGACGTGGGGCCTGGGGTGGCACTCACCCCTCACGCGGCTTGCTCCCCCTCCTCCGGGACGAGCCTCCTTAAGGGGCCTCCTAACTGGCCGAGCACCTCAAGGTCCACCTGCCGTGGGGACGGGTGAGGGGTGTGGCCCTGCCGTGAAGAGCACCGAGGGGGCCAGGAGGTCCCGACGGCGGCTCCAAGCACAGAGCTGGCTGAGAGGGCTCTCCTGGCGGGCGCCTCCCCATGTCCACTGGGCAGGGTCGGCAGGACGGCGGGGTGGGGGGGCCTGGCACGCAACAGGGTTGGCCTGTGCGGGGTTATCTGGGGCATTGGGGGAGGACCTCAGGGCAGGACCTCACGGCGACTTCAGGTGAACCACAGACACTGTTTAACACTGAAAATGTTAAAGGTATTACAGCAGAAAGACTAAAGGAAGGCGTTTTAGTGGAACCGTATTCCAGGAATTGCCACCCAGGGTTTATTTGTTCGGACGGGGAGACCATTCTCGGGGTCTTTTGTGCGCAGAGTGCAGCAGTGATTTGGGTCTAAAACCGAAGCACGCAGCCCTGACGGGTGTGCTTTTCGAAGGCAGTGTGGCCCCGCTCCTTGGCGCTGGCATCAGCACCCCGGCCGGCCGTGCCCTTGGTGGTGGCTGGGAGGGAGCCGGGTCTGAACCAGCAGGAGAAGGGGACCCGGGAGGGGCCGGCTTGGACCAGTCGTGCCCCGTGTCTGAGCCTCCGTCTCCCTCTTGTGAGCTGGGGTGCTTAGTGTTAGGGTTAGGGCCCTCCTGTAGGACCGAGTGAGATCTCAGGTGCGTGTTGTGGAGCAACAGAAACCGCAGGGGAGGCCCCGGGGCCGTGGGTCTGTGCGGTCACCCCGAGAGCAGGAGAGAGAAGCCCAAAGGTCGGGAGCCAGAGGGGGACGGGCTGCGGGACGGCGGCCGGGGCACACCCTCAGCAGGGGTGACCCCGGGTCGCGCACACTGCCCTGGGCCCCGGCGCGCGTGCCGCTGGCTCCCAGGGCCCGGGCTGTGCAGCCGCCCGAGCAGGCTCTCGTCCCACAGGTACTTCTTCGCCTCAGTGGCCTCAGCGTCGGCCGGACTGCTGTGTGTGGTCGCCATGCTGCTGTACATCTTCACCCAGTACTTCATCAACCCCGCCAGGCTGCGCACCGACCCACACTACGGGAGTATGCACTGCCCCGGGCCCGGGCCCGGGCCCGGGCCTCCCCTCCCGCCACCTTCCTTCTGGGGGGCCACGTAGGGCAGCCCGGGGTCGAGCACCTGTCCAGGCTGAGTTGTGGGGTGAAGACGCTTGAGCTGGAATTCGGTCTTCACTGGCCAGCACATGACCCTTCTCTGTTTTTCTTCACTTAATTGTTGGAAGCCGCATGGCTGTGGTGTCAGGTCCCCTTGGGTCACAGAGGACTGTATCCTGGAAATGCCCCAGGTGGGGGCTCTGACCTTCCAGCTCTAGTTAGAGTGGGGAGGGCCCAGCGGGGCAGCGCAGTGGACGCCGGGGTCAGGCTCTGTGACCTGGGCACCTAGTTACCCTCTCCCAGCCTTACCTTCCAGATCCAGAAAGTGGATCGTGATATACCCACCGCAGTCAGGAGGGGCTGCAAGGGTACTTAGGCCAGGCAGAGCACACCTGGGCGAGGAGGAAGGGCTCACCTGGGCAGGGAGGGGCTCACCTGGGCAGGGAGTCACTCCCTCGGGCTGGTGTTCCCTCCCCCACTGCCAAGCTCTGCCTCCAGGTACTCACCTGACGAGAGGTGCGACCTTGTCAGCAGGAGCTGGATGCGCGTCTCTCTCCCCCCGGCACAGGTGTCTCCGACCAGAACACGTGGCTACTGCTCCTTCCGCTTTTCCCTGTGAGGACGGGCGCCCCGGTCTTCCTGGGCATCGTGGTGCTGATGCTGCTGCTTGAGCTCGCCAGCCTCCTGCTGGTCGGTCAGCTGCTCGTGTTCCACCTCTACTTGAGTACGTGCCCCCTGGGCTGCCCCGTGTTGGCCAGCCTTCGCCCCTGTGTTCACATGGGTCCCCGGGCAGGCAGCCTCCGCCAGAAACAAGCTCAGAGCACAAAGGACAAGTCACAGGAAGAGAAGAAACACCCCGCGAGGGGCAGGAGGGCTGAGTTCTGTTCCAAGTCCTGCGGGAAACATAAAGGAGGTTCAGGAAGTGGTCAGGACGGTGTTCAGAGACGGAAAAAGGAACAGAATCCATGAGGCAGGAACAGGACACTGTGGAAAAGAGCAGGGAGGTTTAGAAGAGCAACAACCAGAAACCCTAACAACGAAGAGCACTGAACTCAGCGATGGCGTCTCCACTAACCAAACTCGCTTGACGGAGAACCGGTGGTTTTCTCGTGTCCGCACGGCAGCTGCCCGGGGCAGGCTCCATCTGCCTTTAAAATGAGGGGAGGAGGCCTGTCCCGCACCCTGTGAAGCCTTTGTTTGGAAGTCACAACCGTCACCAACCTCTGCGGCCCCAAAGGGAAGGCAAGGCGCCTGTGGTGGCCGTGCCGGGTGCTCCGGCGCCCGCCATGCCCTGCTGAGCCAGAGACGAGGGCAGAACCCGCCCTGGAAGCCCCGGACGGCTCCCCCAGCTCCTGCGTGCACGGCGGGGCCAGCAGGGCCCTGGGCTCGGGGCCGGGGTGCGTGTCGGGGGCCGCTGCGTCTGTCCAGGCGGAGCATGCCCAAGCGCTGCTCTCTGCACTTCTGCAGCTGATGGGACGCGGTGAGTCCGCAGGAGTGAGGAGGGGCCTGGAGAAGTCAAGCGCACAGGACTCGGTGGCCGGCTGGACATGTAAGGACAGGAGTGTCCAGGGGCTAGTGGTGCCACCGTCACCGAGCATGAGGACACACAGGAGGCCTGTACAGGGGGAGACGTGCGGGGCTCAGGACCGAGTGGGTTTATTTTAGGGTCTTTGAACCTCCAAGAATGGATTTCCAGGAAAACGTTGGGATTTAGCTATTGGTAGTTACAGTAAGAGTACCCTGGAACGTATCTACTTAACATCCTCGCGACCCCTCAGTCTCTGCGGGGTCAGACTCAGCGCAGTGGCGAGTCGGAATTCAGTCCAGGCTCAGCGCAGTGGCGAGTGCTCAGCGTGCAATCGGAGTGAAACCCTCGGGCCGGAGGCCCAAGGGAGAGCCGGGCACCGCAAGTGGGAGAGAAAGCGCCATGGAAGATGCTGAGGAAGAAGAGGGTCCTCCAGCGGCCCGAGCTGGCGGGTGGGCCCTGCAAGGCGAGTGGACACAGGTGGCCCTTCCTCAGTGAGGCCGGGCTCCGGCCACAGCTCCCAGGCCACGCGGTGTGTGAGGCTCTGCGTCCGTGTCCCCTCCTCTGCTTGATCACTGCAGTCCGATCGCCACACCTCACGCGAAGTGCGCTCAGAAGAGGGTGAGCTCCGGAGGCACGCAGGGGTGTCTCAGTCTGGATTTGGTGGTGTTTGTGCAAACCCACACGGAAGAATGAATATTTTCACGAGAATACAAACAGGGTCAAGTTTACATCCTCAAAGTGTGACACAGGTTCTGAGGGAATGTGTGCAGTTAATCAAGAAAGATAAGGCAAACGAAGCAAAAGCCCTTGGAGGAACCCTCAGGGAAGCGGACGGGGAAGGGGTTCTGAGCCTCGGGCCCCCGCGGGGTAGCAGCCGAGCGGGTCTTGTGAGGCCTTGTGAGGACTTGTGAGGGCAGGCGGCCCTCCGTCTGCTCCTCAAGCGGCAAATAGGCTTCTGTGGGTGGCCCTTTTCGCTTTTCAGAAATGATGGTCAACCCTCTGCTCTCACGTTTGTTAGTTTCCACGGAAAGGTTGGCCCCTCCGCGAAGGCACACGAGTGAAACGGGCACAGAGCATGCTTTCGTTAGTAGTGCTTTTCTACTGGCAAACGTGTTTGAGAGTTTCTGCTAACAACCTGGGGTCCTTCCGCCACGTGTGGGAGCTGGTATCTCACCTTGATTAACACGGAGCTGGGCTCAGCACTCCCCCGTCCACCTTGGCTTTACGGGCCTGTGAGGGACGCAGGGCCATGGCTCCCCTGCCCGGGACGGGGCTGGTGGGCCGCTGCTGGCCGCGGCCCAAGGCCAGCCGGGCTTGGGGTGGCCTGGGAACCAGCCGCCACTGCCCCGGACACAGAGGGCGGGGCCGCTGCGCAGCTCATGGAGGGTGACTCTGCCCCTTGCCTCCGTCCTCCTTTCTAGGGGCCAAGAAGCTGAGCACATATGATTACCTAAAGCAGGACGAAGAAGAACAGAGCTCGAATCCCCCGGCAGTGCAGAGAGATGTGACCCCACAAGGAAACGAGTTGTCACAGGTACTGGACGTCTCTCTGCTTCACCATCCAGGTTCATGCAGGGCCGGGACAAGACCCAAGGTCACCTTGCAGCTAGGACCACTTAGCCACAGTCCTTCGCTTCTGTGTTGGTGTGTGTGTGTGTGGCTGTATGTGCCTGTGCGTGAGTTTGGCATGTAGTGTGCACGTGTGTGTTGTGTCATTTCCGAGCTCACTCTCCCCAAGGTTGAGTCAGCAGGGCCGACTCCGTTCAGGCCGCCCATTTCTTCAGCTGCTCAGCAAAATTAACATCCACTCTTCAAAGGCCAGCATGAAGAAAATGAAAATAAAAGCCACAGACACAAATGATTATTTGCAGATCATAGACTTGTACCCAGAAAATGTGTAGAAATTTCAAAACTCAATTATAAGAAAATCGACCCAGCTTTTTAAATGGGCAAAAGATTTGAACACACTGCACCAAAGGGGATCTATGGGTGGCAGATAAGCACATGAAAAGATGGTCAACATAATTCATCGTTAAGGAAACACAAATGAAAACCACAGTGAGACATCACACATGCCCATCAGAGTGGCCATAATCAAAGAGACCAGCCCCGAGTGTCGGTGAGGCTGTAGATGGCGGTGGGGATGCGGAACTACATCACTTTGCAAGGAGGTTCGGCATTTTCTTAAAAAGTGAAATATATACGTCTCAGTGACCCAGTCACCCCACTCCCTGTCTCTTGCCAAAGAGAAATGGAAACGCGCACACATGTGTAAGGGTGCGGGAGAGGGTGCCCCCCTCCCCTCCCGTGAGGTCCCTTCCCAGGACCCAGGGGACTCTTAGGTACCACTGCTGCAAATCAACTGAAAGTGTCAACAACGTGCTTTCATTTTATGACTTTCCTTTATCTCCCACAGCAGCTGGATAACGACCTGAGATCGTCTGTGCAGGGGTAAGTCGTCATCTGCCTAGAGCAGCTATATTCTCCTCTTAACTGGCTTGCTTTAAAAAGTCTTTCTTACGGGCTTCCCTGGTGGCGCAGTGGTTGAGAGTTCGCCTGCCGATGCAGGGGACACGGGTTCGTGCCCCGGTCCGGGGGGATCCCACATGCCACGGAGCGGCTGGGCCCATGAGCCATGGCCGCTGAGCCTGTGCATCCGGAGCCTGTGCTCCGCAACGGGAGAGGCCTGCGTACTGCAAAAAAAAAAAAAAAAAAAAAAAAAAAAGTCTTTCTTAGCCCAAGGAACATCCTCCATATTCTTTCCTAATATTTTTGTAATTTTTACTTGCTTTCTTTACATTTGGCTTTTAAACCATCTTCTATTTATTTTTGTATTTACTGAGGTTATTTTATTACAGCATAACTGTTGGTTGCCACCTCATTAATTAAATGGTCCACTTTTCCTCATCCAATCGAAAGGCCGTTTTCCTGATACCCCGAGCGTCCGCAGACGCTGGGCTTGTCTGCTTCTGGACACCAGTCTGTCCCTCTGCTGAGGCTACTAAGGACACTGTGCTCTTTTCACGATAGGACTTCATTTAGCTACCTTTTAACATCTAGTAGGTGAATGCCCCTCTTAAGATTTTTGCTTTTCATTACTTTTGACAATTCTTTCCTGTATTTATTTTTCCATATAAACTTGAAGATCATTTTGTGCAGTTCCAAGAAACCTGGAGTTTGAACTGGAGTTACGTTAGGTGTGCACTTTACGTGGGAGGCACAAAGCCTGCCTCCCCACCTTCACAGCTCAGCGTCTGTGTGGGGAGCAGACCAGGAAGCCAGTCTGCGGGTGGGGAGGTGGGGAATCGAGGGGCTGGAAGTGCCGGGCACACCGTAGTAGGGCTCCTTCTTCCCGGAAACCTGCAGGGGAAGCTCCAGCGTTCCTGGCAGGGAAGATTGGCCCAGGGGTCCTGGGGGACTTCACGTCTCCCTTGCCACAGCTCACCTGGCAGAGAGACTCAGAAAAGGAGAAGTGCACCGTTAGTCAATTCCCCAAAAGCTGAGAATTGCTGCAGGTTTTTGCTTAGTTTAATAATCAGGGCATATAGTTTAGTGTGAAAGAACATTCCTTTTCAAATAGCCCACTATTTTTGTTTCTAAATTTATTAGAAACCTGATTGGTACTAGTATTGTGACAACCTAAGTCATTTTGAATTTCACTTTCAAGTGTCTATGGTCCTTTAAATAAAATCTAAGAATATTTTTTCTTTTATTTCTTTCTGGCAAGAAGGATTGAAGCGTACCTGGAATCAGCGTGGTGAGCTGAGCTCGAAAACCAAACCGAAACAAGACAAAAACCTAGGTTTTTTTCAGGTTGCCTAATCAATGCATATGCATTATAGAAAATTTGGAAACTGCACAACTTCCCAGTGTAAATACGAACATCCCTTCTTGCCCCCCTCCACCAAGTGCCACTGCTGGCATTTTGATTAGTATCTTTTAGGTCTTCCTTTTAAATATTTTTTGTGTGCATTGTATACATGATGGGTTTTTTTCTAAAATTATAATCATACTGTAGAACTCTTTAGAAGTCTTTTTTAAAAACTCCATATATTGTGAACATTGTTAACAGAAAAAATAATGATTTTTATGAATATAAATCATGCCAACTTTGGAATGTACCGTATTCCTCATTTTTGGAATACTATTCTTTATTTTCAATCTAGTCTTCACTTTTGCATCCCTTTATTGAAAGGGTTGATTGTGGGAGAAGTGTGATGCAACGAAATACAAGTTTACAAGCCCTCCAGACCCAATGGGCAATAAAACACCAATGACCTTTTTTTGCTGCAGAAATGTTCCTGGGGTGACCTGGGAGTCAACCTAACAGTTGACGAGTAGACACAGCCTGATTTGGGGGAAAGTTTGCTGGAGTAGGTCCTAGAAACCTGGGAATATGTTTAAATCACAAGACACTGAAGTGTCTCACAGGCGTGTTTTGGTGGAAAACACTGTGGGACTTCGTAAAGTGTGTCTCTAGTAGCAGTTATCAGACCAGTTTACTGGGAGTGTTTCTTCTGTTCTGGACTGTTTGCCTGCCGTGGAACAGTAAATAGAATAGATTATATTGATAGAAATTGACCAGCTAGGATGAAAATAAAGTGGGGAGAGGACCACACACAGGCAGACACTTCCTGTCTGATTTTAGAGGCGTGGCCTGTGCCAGTTCCCATTGCTACACAGCAAATCCCCACAGGCTTAGTGGCAAAGACGACGTGTGAACTCTCGGTTCCCGCAGTCACACGCCTGCGGGCGCATCAGTCTCTGCTTGGCACTTCACACAGAGCCGCCAGGGCTCCTGGGGCAGTGGCCTCTGCAGAAGGTGGGTCTGGAATGTTGACAGAGCCAGTCCCGTCCTCACGCTCCATCTCTAAGTCGGTAGCGGGGGGCCGAGTCCTCCTCATGCTTCAAACCTCCCCAACTTCCCCCTTCCATGTTCCTCGGTTTGTGGAGGTCCGTGTGATGACACTGACCTACCTGGGCATCAAAGACAAGCCTCCCGTATTCATTTCCTGGAGCCCCTGCGGGAAAGTGCCACAAAGTGGCAATGTTGTGGCCCCGAGGCACGTCACTGTGCACTTGTAAAGAGCCCCTGCACCGCTGCTGCTCACAAACTGGCAAGTGCAGTTGTCCTGGGGGGGCTCAGTGGGGCGAAGCCCGTCTTCCTGGCATCCCACTGGCAAGCAGCCATGGTCCTTTACATGCACAGCCCCTGCAGGCTGTTTTACATCGAGCGTTCACACGGCCTCCCAGGGCTGCTGCTCTAAGGAGGAAACGGCAGCATTGACGCTGGCGTGAGGCTTTGCAGCCTTACCCGCCCCGCGTGCGCTCCTGCCCCCAGCCAGCTCCCTCCTCGCTGACCTCAGTGTTCCCTCCGCCTGCCCCATCCTAGCAGAAAGAAGCCCAAGGCTTTCCTGCCAACTTCCATGCACCTGGGTCTGTGCTCCACCACCGTAAAGCCAGAGGACACCTCGTCATCAAAGGTAAGCCCACGGCCACCAGCGTGAGACTCACCACGGGGGTCAGAGCCGAAGGTGGGTCTCAGGCCCTCCAAGAATGAGGGCAGAGCAGTATTTGGAATCGCTTGTTTGATGAATTGAAGCATTTATGTGGTTCCCAGGGATGCCCCTTACGTGGGAACAAAGGTAGGTGGGGAACAGAAGAGAAAGTGAGGGGCAGAGGTACTCTTAACTGTGAGGCTTGTGTTGTGTGTGTGTGTGAGTGTGTGTGTGATGCATGTGTGTGAAGTGTGTGAAGTGTGTGTGATGTGTGTGATGTGTTTGTGATGTGTGTGTGTGAGTGTGATGCATGTGTGATGTGAGTGTGATGCATGTGTGATATGTGTGTGAGATGTGAGTGTGCCATATCATTTCCATAACTTCACAGGATCAAGCCTGCAGGGCTGACTCATTGTAGGCCCTCCCAGAGGTCAGATGCTCCAGGGGTTTCTGGTAGGCTACTTGTGAGCAGGCGTTGCTACTATGCCAATTTCTGAAGGTTGCTGGTGACTTTATTTTCTCTGTGGAGGAGCTTCATCTCACCACGAAGCCTGGAGGGCATCAGAGAAGGTGGATCCTTGTAATAATTTAGAAATAGCAAGAGGGTCAGCACCCACCTTTAGCAGCAGTGAAGTTGTCAGCAGTCTTTTTCCTTGCTTGCGCTCGCGCTAGCAACTTCTACTAGAAGCTCGGAAGCAACTTCGTGGAAACTGTCATCCTGCCCACCCACCCCAGACCCAACCACCAAAGGTGACCTTCACTGCAAGCCAGGAGCAGGCGTCCATGGGTTTTCCTTTGCTGTCGTTAAAGCCAGGGTGACCCTATGTTCCAGTTTGCCTGAGACAGTCCCATTTGACACCTGCTGCCAGTCCTGACCATGTGGTCACCACTCTGATGGACACTTGTCATTGATCATTATGTTAAATCTCACTAAGACTCTCCTGGACACATTATTATATCCATTTGGTGGCCAACAGGAGAGAAGGAGGCCAAGCTCAACTCCTAAGAGCAGGCAGATCTTCTAAGACTCTGAGATTTGAAACCTTTCTCTCTCCTGCACTGGAGAACACATTATCTTTGGCATTTAAGAACATGAAATTCCAAATTACCAATGCACAGGTGACTTTCTAATGCAAAAATATAACATTATGGGTTTGGGTCTCTTAAACTTTTCTATACTTAATTGTAAGTGTTCTAAGGTTGAAATATTGCTTTATTACTTAAGAAAGGGATTTACCATTCTACTTAGTTGGTACAAATTCCCAAAACCAATTCAAGAAGAAATGGAACATTCAAATGGTCATATAACAAGTAAAGACACTGAACTAGTAATTTTAAATTCTCCACAAAGAAAATCCTAGGCCCTAATGGCCTCATTGGTGAATTCTAACTGTTATTTTAAGGGGAAAAAAACCCAAATCAATTATGCACAAACTTCCAGAAAATAGAGGAGGAAGAAATACTTCCCAACTCATTTCTGTGAGGCTAGTACATAATACTAAAGCCAGATAATGTCATCAAAAAAGAGTATCATTAAAAAAAAGAGTATCATAAGCCAATATCACTCATGAATACAGAGGCAAATATCATTAACAAAATTTAGCAAACCAAATGCAGTCACATATATACAGAACTATACACTGTGACTAAGTGAGCTTTATTCCAGAAATGCAAGGTTGGCTTTAACATCTGAAAACGTATTAATGTAGTAAACATATTAATAAAATAAAATACAGTAAACATACAAGCACATCAATCAATCAGAAAAAACATTTGCTAGTAACACATCTAGTTATGATAAAACAATTTCACAACCTAGGGGGGAAAACACCCTAAATCTGATAAAGAACACTGGTGAAACTTACAACTAATTCATACTTAATTCATACTGAAGGCTTTCCCCTTAAGATTGGGAGCAAGACAAGAATGTCCATTCCAAACTTCTATTTGACATTTTACTAAAGTTCCAGCCAGTGCAGTAAAGCAAGAAATATAAGTTAAAGGCATATAGATTTGAAAATGAAACGGTGTTTATTTGTAGGAAACATGATCTAACAAATCTGCAGAAAAGCTAGTAGAAATAATAAGATAGCTTAGCAAGGTGGTAGGATATAAAATCAATGTTAAAAACTGAATTACATTTCCGTATACTGGCAGTGAAAAGTCTGAAAATGGTATTAAGAAAACTATTCCATTCACAGTAGAATCAAAAAATAATAAAATCACGAAACAAGCCCCAAAATCTTTATATGTGAAGCTACAAACTATTGCTGAGAGAAATTAGACACAATCCAAATAAATGGAAAGATTTACAATATTTATGGATTGGAACACTCAATATTGTCACGATAGAAAATTTCCCCCAAATTGATCTACAAACTTACATGATCCCCATTGAATTCCCAGCAAGATTTTTTCTTTAAGGAAATAGCAAGCTGTATGTGGAAATTCGGAGGACTTAGAGTGGCCAAAATCATTCAGAAAAAGAAGAACCAAATTGGAGGATTTAGACAATCTGACTTCAAATTTCACCACAAAGCTACTGTATGGTTGCCAGCATAAGGATAGACATAGAGATCAATGAAACAGAATAGAAACTCCAGAAATAAAACCTTTACATTTATGGTAAATGGAATTTTAAACAAATGTGCCAAGGCAATTCAATGGGGAGAAATGTATTTTCAGTAAATGATACTGGAACAATTGGATACCCACAAGGAAAAAAAAAAATGAACTTAATGTCCTACTTCACAGCATACAAAAAAATAACTCAAAATCAATCTTGGACCTAAATTTCAGGGCTAAACTACAACACTTTAGGAAGAAAACAGAATAAAATCTTTGTGATCTTGAGTTAGGCAAAGTTTTCTTTAATATGACACCAAAGCACTATTAAAGAAAAATATGAAAAATTGGACTTCATCCAAATTTAAAATATTTGCCCTTCAAAAGTCACCGCTACAAAAATAAAGATATAAGTCACAGACTGGAATAAATACTTCCAAACCATATACTTGTATCCAGAATATAAAGAATTTTCAAAACTCAATTATAAGAAAAGTGACCCAGTTTTTTAAATGGGCAAAAGACTTGAACAAACTGCCCCAAAAAGGATATATGGGTGGCAAATATGCACACGAAAAGATGGTCAACATCATTAGGCATTAGGGGAATGAAAATTAAAACTAAAATAAGACCCCACTACACATGAATCAGAATGGCTAAAATTAAAAAGGCTAACAATACCAAGTGTTGGTGAACCTGTAGAGGAGTTGGATGTCTTAATACGTGGAAAGGAAAATGAGAATTTAAAGTGACACCACTTTGGAAAGTAGTTTGGCAGTTTCTTTAAAACTTAAATATATTCTTATCATTTGACCCAGCAATCCCATTCCTGACTAGGAGAAATGAAGCCACCTCTGTACATGTAACCTGGGTTGGGAGGAAAGATACTATCCCACCAGTGAGATCCTTTCCCAGGCCTCAGAAGCCCCTGAGACACCATTGCTTGAAATCAACTATAACAAACTTGAATTTTCTGAACAAATAACCTCAACATCGACAATTTCTTCCTTTACAATTTTACTGATTTTTATTTATTCTCACAGCAACCAGTTGCCAGCCTGAGTTCACCTGTACAGAGGTAGGTTAGATGCTTACTGGAGTTGTTGTATCTATCTGAAAAATAGCTATATTCTCTTCTTAACTCAAATTACTTCGAAAAATAATTCATCTGTGATGGAATATTTTTAAATAATGTGTAACACAATGGAAGCTAACATTGTTTCACCTAAGATTACTAACAATTATAGCCATTCATGTCTCTCATTTTTACTTATCTTACTTGCAAAAACTACAATAATTCTTCTCGCCCTTCTTTACAACTACTCTCCGAACTAATACACAAAAACAAGACAAGGCTCTTTACTTTCCGTGCCAGTGGGAGAACATGGGCTCCGCTGAGTCCGAATGTCCCTTTGACGGCCTCTACTAACGTTAGGGTTCAATTAAGCCCCCAACAGTCAGGCTGACTCATGTTGAGTCGCTGTTGAGTCAGTTAGATGCTAAGGTAAGTGACACTCTGCCCCAGGAGCACTGCACACACGCACATGACCTCTTCACCTTCAGAATCACAAAAGCAGACCATGGCCCATTATAAAGGTCATCATCCAGGGTAAGAACACATTTTAAGAGTACACGCTGTCTCCGTGATGAAATTGTATGCAGTCATGAAAAGTCATCTTCTCACAGAAGGTGGAGAAACAGGGAATTTACTTGCAATGTTATGGTGGGTGTTTTCATTTACTAGGGCTGCCACAGCAAAATACCACAAAACAAGCAGCTTAAACATTAGAAACAGGTCTCACTGTTCTGGAGGCTGGAAGTCTGAAATCAAGTGTTGGCAGGGTGGGTTGGGATCTGAGGGTGGGGGGATCTGTTCCAGGCCTGGCTCCTTGGCTTGTAGACGGTGATCTTCTCCCTGTGTCTCTTCACGTCATCTTCCCTCTATGCCTGTCTCTGTGCACAAATTTCCCCTTTTTACAAGGCCACCACGGGTATTGGATTTAGTACCCACCCTAATCCAAAATTTTTTATTTTCTTTTATTTATTTACTTTTGGCTGCATTGGGTCTTCGTTGCTGCGCACTGGCTTTCTCTAGTTGCAGTGAGCAGGGGCTACTCTTCATTGCTGTGCGTGGGCTTCTCATTGTGGTGGCTTCTCTTGTTGTGGAGCACGGGCTCTAGGCATGTGGGCTTCAGTAGTTTTGTGGCTCACAGAATCTAGAGCGCAGGCTCAGTAGTTGCGGCACACGGGCTTAGTTGCTCCGCAGCAGGTGGGATCTTCCTGGACCAGGGCTCGAACCCATATCCCTTGGACTGGCAGGCGGATTCTTAACCACGGTGCCACCAGGGAAGCCCCCATGACCTCACTTTAAGTTGATGACTTCTGAAACACCCTGTCTCCAAATAAGGTCACACATTCTGACGTCCTGGGAATTATGGCTCCAATGCAGTCATCCCTCAGTATCCGTGGGGGATTTGTTCCAGGAGCCCCTGCATTTACCAAAATCCATGGATGCTCAAGTCCCATAAGTAGCCATCCATATCTGTGGGTTCTGGATCCGAGGACTCAACAAACCACAGATAGAAATTTCAGTCCAAGTTTGGGTGAATTCTTGGATGTGAGACCCATAAATCTGGAGGGCCAACTGTATATTGGAAAAAACGCACGTATAAGTGAACCCGCACTGTTCAAAGCCATGTTGTTCAAGGGTCAACTGTTCATTTTTTTGAAGGGACACAATTTAACCCACAAGAGTCTGCCTTCTGGCCCTCCAAAATCCATGCTCTTCTGTCGCCACATCACAACTTCCCCCAGTTCGAGCATCAGCTCTAAGTCCCAAATCTCACCACCTAAATCATCCAAATCCGTGGTTGCTGAGACTCAGGGTATGATTGATTCATCCTGGACAAAATTCCACTCCATCTGTGAACCTGTGAAACCAGACAAGTTATTTGCTTCCAAAATACATTGACGGGACAGGCATAAGCTAGACATACCCATTCCAGAAGGAAGAAATCGGAAGGAATAAAGGGTCACCAGTCCCGAGCAAATCTGAAACCCAGCAGGGAAAATTCCTTAGATTTCAAGTGTTGAGAAAAGTCCCCTTTGGCTTGGTCACCTGTGCTATCGCCAGGCCCACCACATGACGGCCCACCACGCCCTGCTCCATGCCAGGAAGCTGGGCTTGTTATCCATTTAAAGTTGAGAGTCGGTTGAGATTAACACCTCTCTGCTTCTTCATTATTATATCTGTAACACATGCTCTTATGTCAATATAGAGACCAGGGAAAACCCCCAACACCACCTCAAGGCTGATATCTGAGCAGCCGCCACCTTTGCTTTCTATCCATACACAAAAGCTTACAGGAAAAAGATCAAATCACGCCATACCTGTCAGTCTGCAGCTCCCTATTTTATACCCACAATGGTATATCGTGGATGGCTTTTGTGACACTGCACATAGACGTGATTCCTTCTCATCAGGAAAGTCATCCTCTTCCATGGAGAGACCGTGAGTTCGTCAGCTATCCCCCGGCACACCCTGAGGTTATGTCCAGCTTTGGCTCTTTCAGACAGTTTACCGGAAGCGTCTTTGGGCCAATATTGTTAGGTACAGTTGGTTTTATTTCTGTAGGACATCCACAGGGCAAAGGGCTTGGCTGTGCACTTTAAATCTTCATAGATCTTCACGATTACTTTCCCCAAAGTTAGAGTAATTCACACTTCCATCAATTTCCTCAGAGTTTTCAATACAAGATACTAACAGTATATTTAGTTTTATCCAAATAAAACAAGTAATTGTTTCTATGTGCATTCCTCTTAATACCAGTGGGAATGTACATCATTTCATCTGTTTTGACCATTATATTGTGTGCATGTGCACACACATTCTCTTGTGTGCATTGCATTAGGTTTCCACATATTTTCCCCATTTTTATACTGGGCTATTTGTATATTTCTTAGCAAGTTTAAGAGCTCTTTGCCTACTGAAGATATTGATTAATTCTTTGTTCTATGCGTTTCAAATATATTTCATCCAGTCTGTCATTTAAAAAAAATTTCGGGGCTTCCCTGGTGGCACAGTGGTTGAGAGTCCGCCTGCCGATGCAGGGGACACGGGTTCGTGCCCCGGTCCGGGAAGATCCCACATGCCGCGGAGCGGCTGGGCCCGTGAGCCATGGCCGCTGAGCCTGCGCGTCCGGAGCCTGTGCTCCGCAACGCGGGAGGCCACAACAGCGAGAGGCCCACGTACTGCAAAAAAAAAAAAAAAATTTCTGTATTGTGTCTTTTGCAATGTAGAGGTCACAAATTTTTCTGAAGCTGAATTTGTCAAAATTTTCTTTTGTCTTACTTTTAAAAGCCTTCCTTACTCTCAGTTTCTACAAATAGCCTCCAATAGCCTTTCTAATATTTTCATAGTTTTTATTTGCTTTCTTTACATTTTGATTCTCAGGCCATCTTGACTTTTGGAAACAGTGAGACAGGTAACAAAGTCATTTTATCCCAACGATACAACTGTTGGTTGCCACCTCATTTATTAAGTAGCCCACCTTCCCCGTGGAAGTGAGAAGCTCTCTCTTTAGTGTCTGGACCCATCTGCACTCATCCTGGATGCCTGCTTCTGCCTCAGTTACCTCTTTCTACTGCAGCAGCATCCCTCTATTCCCTGTTAGACAAATTCCTATCAAGATGTCTTCATTTTTCAAAACTTTTGACAATTCTTACACATTTATTTTTCCAGATAAACTTTGAAATGGTTTTGTCCAGTTCCAAGACACCTGGGTTTGGGGTTGGTGTTGCCTTCAATATGGCTTCACTTGGGAGGGACCAGTGCTTCTTCCCAGCACCACTGCTCCATGTGGAAGCACAGGGAAGCCTCGATTCATCTCTCCTCAGTGGAAAAGGGGCCAGAAGTGCAGCCCCCACCCTTCTGGAGGGACGTGCTGGGAGCTGGGGATGGGGAGTGCTGGGGCTGTGCCCCTGTGGGTCACTCTCCCTCCATCCTGCATCCAGCAGAGCTGAGAGGTTCCCTGGACCAGGAAAGGGGAGCTTAGAAGAAATGCACCACTAGGCAGTTTCTCAGATGCTGAGAGTTACTTAGATTTTTGCTCAGTCTAACAATCAGCCAGTAAATACAATTTAGTGTAAAAAGATCATTCTCTTTCAAACAACCCAAGAAGTTTTCTTCTAAATTGACTTCCTGAGAAATCTGACTGGCAAGACTATCATGTAACTCCAAGTCATTATGAATTTCACTTTACAGCATCATCTAACCATGACCCTTTAAGTAAAATCTGAGAACGTTTCTCTTTTATCCCTTTCTGGTAAGAATGATAGAAACTTAACTGGAACCAGGATGGTAAACTTTCACCTCAGAACAATTGTTTTCAGATTTCCAAATCAATGCATATTTATTATAGGAAATTTGGAAATACAAAATTCCCAGTATAAAAACAAAAGACACTCAGCGTCCCCCACCCGCCAATAACTACTGCTGGAATTTTGATTTGTATCTTTTAAGTCTTCCCTTCTAATAATTTTTCTGTGCATTGTATACATAATGTTTTATTTTATAAACTAATGATCATATACAATTCCTTAGGAGCCTCATGTATTGTGAAGTTCATTCTGTTAAAAGAAAAAAATCAAGACTTTTTCTCCTACCTTGGGCATGTGTCATATTCATCTTTACCATCTTGATTCTTTTTCTTTTCCAATCCAGCCTCTCCTCCTCCAACTGGAAAAGGAGCTAGCATTGTTTAATGAAAGGGTTAATGATGGGTAACATGTGATACAAGTACAATATAAGTTACATTGTAACTTATGTACAATAAGTTGAGATGAGATGGGAAATAAATTACCAGTAGTCTTTTGTGTGGCAGAAAATGTTGCTAGGGTAACATAGTCGTTTGGATCCAGTTGAGGAAATCTGCACTTTTGATGGCCATTCCCAGCCTCACCCCTACGGCTGACCCTGTTAGAGCAGGTCGGATCTCGGTTCACAGAGACCAGGGGAAATACGTAAGTCACGTGACACCTGCCAGGGGAAGAATTGCGCCCCATACGTGCCCGTGGATGTGACGGTGTTCTGTGGGCAAGTTGCCACGGAGAACCTCACGGAGGACTTTACACAGTGTCTCTTACTCTAGCAGCGGTTGTCGTACCAACTTCTAAAGAGTATTTCTTCTGGACTGTTTATCTGTTACGGAATGTTACATGGATGGGATGAGGATGTGAACAAGGAATAAGATCTTACATGTGAAGACGCACATCAACACTTGCTGTCTCATGGTTTCCTTGGGGCAGAAACCTGGTCGAGTGAAACTGGGTCTCTTCTCTGCACCCCACAGACAGCAACCGTGTGCCCCCAGGTTTCGTTCATCCCTGGAGGTTCTGGGGGAGAATCCACTTCCAAGCCCACTGGGGACAGTGACAGAATTCACTTCTCACCTTTTCTCGTCCCCCTGAATCGCAAGTCAGCAATGGCAGTTTAAGTCCTTCTTACGTTCAAATCTCTCTGAATTATGCTTCCTGGGTTCTCCGTTTTTAGAGGCTCAGATGATTACACTGGGCCCACGTGGCTAATTCAACACGATGCTTTTGTGTTCGTTTTAGGTCTAGTGCAACGAATCCTCACAAACTAAGGGGCTTGAAAGAGGAGGCATTTGTTCTCTCTCAGCGTCAGAGGCCCGACCCCAGGGCTCAGCAGAGCTGCTCTCTCTCTGAGCCTTGTATGGTCGCGCAGCCTCTCACAGCCCATTCTGAGCCCCCAAAAGTCCACATTTGCTGATATGTGTCCTTTCTTCCTTCTGTATGTCCCACCAGCATGAAGCTCACAGAGCTGGACTCCACCATCAGCAACCTAGGCGAGAGCTCCTCGGGGCTGCAGGTAAGCACGGCGCGGGGCCAGGGGCCAGGCTCAGGGACCCGGGGGAGGACCGCACAGCGCAGGAGTTGCCTGTTTGACTCGCTTGTTTTAAACATTTATAGTGTTTCTGGGGCTGCTACTCTAACGGAATGTTCCTACGTCCATTCTTACATCCAGACGGGCATCTAGATCTTGTGTTAGGCAAAGTTTTCTTTTATACGATGCCAAAAGCACTGTCTATGAAAGAGAACAGTGGCATGCGTGTACCTGGCGAGATGATCGCATCTCACGTCGTCACCTTGTGTGTGAGAGACAGAACCTTGAGATCTAGTCTCAGCAAATTCCAAGGACAGTCACCAGGATGCACGTTAGATCATAAGGTTTATTTTAGAAGGTCTTCCTTTGGGTAAACCTATTAATAAACTTTTGGTCCCAGGAATTGCACTCCTGAGAATGAAAATAGACTCTAAGCCTTCCCGGGTTCAACCCAGTTCTGCCGGTTACCTGGGCGGGGAGCCCTGTGCATGTCTACTCCTGTGCAGACCTCTAAGTTTATTGATGATGACTGCAGAGATGTTTCACTAGCACAGTACCCAACACTTGGGAGCACGCAACTGTTTCTTACCATTAACTTGAAGATCCAATCGTAAATGTGGACAAAGCTCTATTGCAAAGATGTTCACCATAACATTGTTTACAATAATGAAAAATCTGAAATAATCTAAAAATCCAAATTCAGGTGAATGATTAAGTAAAATGGGATGAATATCCAGTCCTGACAGATGATGGGCCAATTGAAAATTCTGGCTTTGAAGATGAAATAATAAAGTTGAATGCTTCTGATGTAATAGGTGGGGAAAAGCAGTATATAAAATTACATATATGGCATGTTTGCAACTGTATAAAACAAAAACCAAATCCTATAAATAGGGAAAAAAAGATTGACAGAAAATGCATGAAAATGCATTAGGATGATTGAACTCTGGGTAACTTTTAGTTTTCTTTTTCTATTTTCCAAAGTGTTATCTGCGGTTGCATGATTTTTGAGTAAAAATACATGAAATATTTCATTTTTTAGGTTAAAAAAGGAAGAAAAAAAAGTGATACATTGGACATCATCAAAGCTTAGGGTTAGGGTTAGGGTTAGGGTTAGATTCGAACAAACTCTTTACCAAAAGGGATCAATGGACAGCGAATAAGCACCTGAGAAGAGGCTCAGTGTCACTAGACACCGAGGAAATACAAATCAGAACTGCAATAAGGTATCACCACACACCCGCCAGCGTGGCTGTAAGCGAAAAGTTCACTGATACCAAGTGTAGTGAAGAGGCAGGAGGTGGAGGCCTGTGCCCTGCGGGTGAGATGTGGATGACAGGCCAGGCCAGCAGCACCTGGAGCCAAATACATGCTTGCATGTGACCCAGCCGCCCCACTCCCGTCCTCACCAAACAGGAGTGAAAACACGTGCACGTGTGGCAGTGTATTTCTCTGCTTGGGCTGCAGAGGCCAGGCAGCCCAAACTACACGTTTATTTTCTTACAATTCCGGAGGCTAGAAGTCTGCAGTCAGGGCGTGGTCAAGGTTGGAGCATCTCTCCTTGGCCATCACACGGCCTTCATCCTAATCTCCTCCTCATGTGAGGAGACCAGGCACAGTGGACTAGGATGCACCCTAATGACCTCATTCCACATTAATTGCTGCTCTAAAGGCCCTATTTCCAAATGCAGTCACAAAGTCACGAGGGGCTAGGACTTCAACATAGAAATGGAGGGGATGCAATTCAGGCCAGAACCCGAGGACTGGGGGTAGGGTACCACCCACCAGAGATCCTTCCCTGGACCTGGGAGCCCCTGAGGTACCCTTACTCAAAGTCCACTGATGATGGACTTGATTTTGTGTAAGATAAGCTCCATGTCAAGGGCTTCTTTTTTAACTTGATGAATCATCATTTACTCCTTTCCCCCCACAGGAACTGGATGCCAACCTGAGTTCATCCACAGTGGGGTAAGTCTGTGAGCTTTTCTCCCTGACAATGGGCTGTATACTCCTCTTAACGCAGATTCCTGAGGAGGGTGGTTTATCTGTGATGGGGTATTTGAAGGAAGACATAATAGAAAATACAATTATTCAGGTAACTCTCTGACACTGTCACCCACGGCTGTCCCCCAGCCTGGAAAGTCCTGAGTTCTCCCTGTCACCTTCTTTACAACTTACACCTGAGCTAATGGACACATACGAGTCATGCTTGTTTGATTTCTCTGTGAACATGTAGGACGCCCTTCCGATGGTTTCCAATAGTGTCCTCCTGACGCAGGCCTGAGTCCAGTGGGCGCTGAGTCTGTTCGCCTTCCAGGAACACGGGCCAGCCCACTGCCCACCTCCCTGCCTCAAGGGCAGGAAGTGGCCCTTTACAAAGGCCCCGACCCAGTTTCAAGCACACGTGTTAAAGCGTATGCTCTGTCCCCTGGCAAAACTGTGTGTGGCCACGAGAGCCTGATATCTTAGAATAGCGTGTAACAATGGACACACTCACAACTTGACAGTAAGTAAATTACTCTTTATTCACTTACTCAGCAACAGGGAGAGTGTTAAATAAAAAGCTACTTTTACAAAACATTTCCTATGTTGTAAGCATTTGGAGATTGCACCCTTACCCTCCAAGCTCAATCACTTTCATCTGGTGTCATTTAATACAATTTAAAATAAAAATTAAAAGGAACAAGTCATTTACTTGAATCTCACACCACACACACACACACACATGCACGCACATGCTCGCACACCTCTCCAGCCCTCAGACACTGCACGTGGTCTCCTTCCGTGTCCCCCACATGCCAACCCCCGCCTCCCTGCTGCTTCTGTTTCCCACAGCTCCAGCAGAGTGAAGTGGAAGGGGTTCCTGCTGCCACGGTCCAGGCGCTCAAGTGTGACCCCCCTCAGGACCATGGGCCCAGAGAGCTCCCTGAAACTCCAGGTGAGCCCGGGGGACCGACCTCTGAGCCCCAAGTGCAGAGTGAGGCTCTGTGTAGAAGTCAGGCTCCCCAGACTGAGGTTAGGATGACTGGTTTGCCTGTGACCCAGGAGTGCTGCTCAGGGCAGCCCAGCTGAGTGCAGAGCAGCAGAGAAAGGGGGGGCCAAGGCTGTTCTTGGCCGCGGGATGGTGTGTGTGTGTGTGATAGAAGCAGACGGACCCCAAAACAGAGGCACCACCAGCGGCCCTTGTGGGAGTCCTGATGTCCACAAGCAGCTTTGAAAGACTGTCTAGTACCTTTTCATTTTAGCCTGAAGAATTTGGAGGGGCTGTGTAAACTGTGTTAAGTCTATTGGTGATAGATTCCCTCGGCATTTATTTACCTGAAGATGTCTTGATTTCTCCATCATTCTTAAAAGATACTTTTGTTGTGTATAGAATTCTTGGTTGGCAGGGGTTTTTTTTTTCCTTCGTGACATTATGTCACCCCAATGACTCCTGGCCTCCATGGAATCTGATGAGAAATCACTGTTTATCACAATGAGGATCCCTTGTTTGTGATCAGTTGCTTCTCTCTTGCTGCTTTCAAAATTCTCTCTTTAGGTTCTGAGAATTTGGCTGTAATATCTCAGTGTGGATTGTTTTAGTTTACCTTGCTTGAAGTTTGTTAAGCTTCTTGGATTTGTAGATGCATGTTTTTCATCTTTGAGAAGCTTTCAGTCATTATTTCTTCAGGTATTTTTCTGTTCTCTTCCCCTCTCCCCTCCTCCTGGGACTCCCAAATGCGTATGTTGATACCTTCGATGGTGTCCCACAGGTCCATCAGCCTCTGTCCACTTTCCTTCATTCTTTTTTCTTTACGGTCTTCAGACTGGATAATTTCAGTTTCATCAAGTTTTCTGATCCTTTTTCCTGCCTGCTCAAATATGCTGATCTCCTCCAGTGAATTTTTTATTTCGGTTTTCGTGTTTTTCAGCTCCAGAATTCGTTTAGTGTCTTTTTCTAATTTCTACCTCTTTACTGATATTCTTATCTGTCCGTACACCATTTTCCTGATGTCCTTTACTTCTTTGTCCATGATGTCCTCTGCCGCACTGAGCATTTTTGAGACAGCCGATTCAATATCCTTGACTATTAATTTGAAAGTCTGGGCTTCCTGTTTCTTTGTATGTTTTATAATTTTTTGTTGAGAACTGGATATTCCGAGTATTATAATGTGGTAACTCTGGAAGTCAGATTCGCTCCTCAGGGATTATAGATTTTTGCCTGTTGAAGGTTGGAACTATGTGCTTGTGACTTTTCCAAACTATTTTTGCCAAGTGTGTATTTCTCGTCACTGAAATTTCTCTTCCGTTATCTCTGTGGTCAGCTAGTGACCTGACAAAGACTTTCTTAAATGTCTGGCTGCAAATAGAGGGGAAAGGTTCTGTCCCTTTAAATCTTCCAGAAGGTGGCACTGACGGAAGCGCTTGCTGCCAAGGGGGCCAAAACCAAGGCAGGCACCTGTGCCTGCCCCTCAGGGCAAGGCCAGACCAAGCAAAACACACAACCCCAAACTTGTGGAGTGCATCAGCCAGCTGCTCTGGGAATGAAGGTTCTTCTGCCCAAAGCTGCAGCAGGACTAAAGAACAGAGGGTGGCGGCCTCTCCCTCCCCCCCAAGATGTTACAGTATCTGATCAGTCTCCAAGTGTGAGATGGGTGACTGACAGCTCCTTACAGCATGAGGGTTACCTCAGTGGAGGACAAACGTCTAAAGCTTGCGACTGCACCCCTTTTCCCTAGCAAACCATTGCTGCACTTTTGATACACAACCTTCTTCAACACAGTCATCAGCCACATCCTTCCCCACAAATCTCCATTCCCCAGTCCTCCACTGTTTCACCTACCTGCTTTGTCTGGTTTTTATTTTCATTCCAAAGTAATATTTTGTTTCCCCTTAGTTCCAGTAATTTTTAGATGGTTTGGCAACACCTCACCTCGCCTTTGCTTCCTGGGCATCACTTCCTCTGTGTATTGTTTCTCACACTGCCCTGTCTCTACCAAGATTACTGCTCCAGTGCTTTCATCTGGGGGCAGACACCCCATTGTTGCCTGTGGACTCAGGAAGGTTTGTAGCAGCGATCGTTTGCCTGGCTGCTCGGCCTGCAGTGGTCCCAGCAAGTTATCCATTGGGGGTACCCCCCCCCACAACCACAGCAGCACCCTGCCCCCCTCACGGTGGATTCCATGAGGGTCTCTCCCACCTTCCACAGCACACTCCTCTGACCATGTCCTTCTGTGCCCATTTGCTTCCTCCTCTTTGGGAGCTGTCTTTTCTGGCCCAGCAAGGGTTTCCCTTCTTGCTTTCCCCTGAGGTTATATCTTTACCCCTTTGTGTATCTATTTATCTATTGACTATAATTTTAAAGTATTGGATCAGGGAAGGGAGACTATAGCGTATTTTAGACATGCTGTTTTGATTTAGAAGTCTCCTAGTGACATGTTTACTTGTAAGTCTTTCCAAAGTTTCAAAGAACAATTTTGCATAGTCGCAGTCTCTGGTTCCTGCCACATTCAGCACTGGAAGTTGAAATGATCACCATCCCTGACCCTTTGGCAAATCTGGCAAGAGCTGTGGTCACCCTTCCTGTTGGCTAGCTGGCAGACATGGGACAATAAAGTCTTCAGTCTGCTGGGCCAGGTTAGCACCAGGGCAAGGAAAAAAGTGCCTGTATTCAGATGTGGGTGTAAAACACTAGGGGCTCCCTGGTAGCCAGACCCCAGCACCACAGAGCAGCGAGTTATATGGAGAAGTTGCCAGGTTTGCGATGACTTGTGTGTGCCCCAGGCACCCCCCATTTCTCGTGCTGGGAACCCACACAGGTCTCCTTGGCTTCCATGAGACCCTCACACGCATTAGGCAAAGCACACTTGTCTTTATCCTGATGTACATGCTGGAGAAAAAGCCAACATTCTCCACCAGAAGCAGTGGTGGTTCTAGCCACACACAGAGATGAATGCTCTGAGGCTCTAGAGGTGACCGACTGCCCACATCTCAGAGCTCATCCAGGGGAGAGGCAGGCTTGTCTGTCTCTAAAACATCCTCTTGTCACTACATTTTGTCCCCTTTGGCAGTTTAACAAATACTGCATCATGGATTCCCTATTACTTCTCTTTCTGTAGAATGCAAAGGATCAACAAGAAATAAAGCTGCAAATGGAAGGAGACATGGCTGAAAACCAAGGCTCAGCTTCAGGTTAGCTATTTGGCAATTTGGGTCATGTTGAGATCTACCCAAGTGTGATTTTCTACAGAGTTAAATATTTTCTAAGGAAAAAAAAAAAAGGAGAGAGAAATCAGCATGGAAACTCAGGGCTGGGACAGTTGTCTCTGTGATGTGTCCGCAGACAGCTCCTGACATCCCATGTGTTTGCCTTCCCCACTCTGTGCCAAAAAGCAGTCCAAGAGGTGGAGCTGGACCCTGGCCGAAGCACCAGCAGCGAACGTCTGCCCCTGCCTGAGGGCTGGCTCTGGGCGTCCTTCTGTGGCCACCAATCCGAGCTGTGGACCCCAACCAGTGATGGTGGCCAAGCTCATGGTGGCCACAGGGGGCAAGGTCCCACCAGAGAGTCTGGATGGCGACTGGAACAGAAGGTCCAGTGTGCTCCATGGACACTCCAACTTGGCTCCACCACATCCCACCTGCCGGGGTCTCGAGTGATTTCACGCAGTGTCTTCATTGTTTGTGAGTCTTCATCCTCCCAGAGTTTAAAAAAATATTCACCACTCAGCCTTTCACCAACTAACGTTCATGACGATATCGTCTCATGAGTGTGCATCCCGGTAGAGCCCACAGGGCACCTCCTTGAGCTGTTAACTCTTCAGCACGCTCGATGTAGGACTCGGAGACTCTGACTCCTGGAAGGGAGATGGAGGCTGGAAGGGTTAACTGATGTTACGTTATTCCACGTAAGCTGGATTTGAAGGCTCACAAACACAAACATGGCATCAATGAAGCAGGGAGGGGAGAAGAGAGAGGCTGTTCCATGAGCCCGAGTGTGCAGGTTGATTCTGAGGACAGAGGGTGCTCCCGACAAGTGAGCACCATAGGTGTGTGAGGGTGCGCCCACGTGTGGAGGTCCTCCTAAAGGTGATGATGAACCAGCCAGGCGCTGAGGGGTTCTCAGGCTGGGACTGAGGCAGGGAGACCCCTAGAGAGAAGCCCAGGGCACCTGCCAACCCTGGTGACCTTGATCTTCACCGACGTACAGGAGGTAGAAACAGAAGGCCAAGTTCAGAGCCAACTTAACTTTATGGGTTAAGTTGTCCCATAAAACTGGAACCCCAAAATGTGGAGGTGAGCCAGAGGACCCCAGTTCTCTAGCCCCAAAGGACATAGGAATAATCAGCCTCAAACCTTGGGGATGTGAGGAAAAGAGAAAACTCATTGCTGACTATTCGGAACACCAGGCTGTCCCTAACTTTGTGAAAGGGGGCTGATCCCCTGAGCCCTCAAGCTGAGAAGTGACATAGAGGGTTAGGGTCATCCTGGGTGCCAGGCGGAGACCCTCTGAGACTCGCCCTTCATTGCTTGCTGCTCCTTCATCAACGACATCACAAAGAGAACTGCACAGAAGGTGAGCAGCTCTCAGTAAAATGACCGACTTCACATGGGGACAGAGCACTGGCGTGAGAATCCACAGAAACTGTAGCAGAAACAGACGCAGAGGCCTCGGGACTCATCAGACGAAAACACCAAATAACTATGAGGATTTATTTTGTTTAGAGAACTAAAAGGCAAAGTTCAAAATATCTGAAGAGAACAGAAAACTATTCCTTAATTACCAAACACATTTGAGGAAGGATGAACTAAAACTTACAGAAATGCAAAAGGGCAGGACAAGAGGTGCATAGAGCTGAGCCTGGTCTTTGCTGCAACGGCCGCTCTGTGCCGGGTGGGGCGCCGTGTGCCGTGTGCGGGGCCGTGTGCCTGGGCTCGGAGCCCCCCACCCCTGCACACACCCCTCCGAGGTGCTCACGGGAATGTCTCCTTTTTCTGCAGGAGCCCAGGGACCTGCGCCGACTGAGAGCCCCTTCCAGGGCTCCTTCTCCGCCAGTGTGCTGCCTGTGAAGTCGGTCCCGGAAACGCGCACTCTCCTGTTCCCTCTGCGTGGCCACAGGAAAGACACGTCGTCCCAGAGGCACTGTGACGTCCTCCCCAGCAGCCAGAAGCCCTGGAGCTTGGAGGCCACGGTCTTCTACCTCCCCGGGAGCTGCCAGGAGGAGCCTCATGAGTGGGCAATGGTCAAGAGCCTGCCCGTCATCGAGGAAGAAGAGTATGGGATGAAGGTGACCCCTGTCATCAGTGTGCAGAAGGATTGCAGCCCCAAGGAGGCCACTGAGCCCGGCATCCCCACCAAGGTCACCGTGATCATAGTGAATGAGGTCCCAGAGCCCGAGGACCGGGCTGCCCAGCCTCAATAGAGCAAGCGTGTCCCCCAGGGCCCCAGGACGCCCCTTCCTCCAGAGCTGCTCACACAGCCTGGCCTCATTTCCAATTCTAGGAGGAGACCTGGGTGGGCCCTGCCGTCCACGGCCAGACCCCGCGGTCCACCTTCAGACCCCACACCCTCTGTGAGAGTCAGGAGGGAAGAGGGAGCATGAGCCCCTCTGCTTCTGGCTACGTGGGAAGAGTTTTATGATCTCTGCATTTCACTCACTCTAGAAGCCATATTTTAAAGACTTTCATATTTTTCTAAACACGTCTAAGTGTTATTCCAGAAAGAAAGAGGATTCAAGATGGAGTGGGTGCCATGTTTTTACTCTGTTGACTATTAATGTTTTTAACTGTATGAATTTAAGTAGCTTTTAAGAAAATTCTTCAGAATTCCTTAGTAAGTTTTATAAGAAAAAATAAAAATTAATTTTAATGGCAATAACCTTGAAATCAGTCTTGGTAAATTTTAAGTCCCCGGGTTTCAAGTGGCTGCTTCTGTGAAGGCCTGGCCGCCGCTCCCTGGCCTGCCCACCACACTAGTGCTGGGCTCTGAAGTCCAGTGTGAACCAGGCCTGGTTTGGGCCTCCAGAACTGGCTCCCAAGCCCATTCCCGGGGGCAGCCACCCCAGCCTTGTCCCGGTCACTCCCCTGAATCGGGCCCCCTGCAGGCGGTGACCATCCAGGGCACAGCCTGCCTCACCCGCACGGCCGTGGTCATCCCCACCAGCACGGTCTGAGGCCCTGGGCAGGCTACTGAGCTCCCATTTCCTCCACTGAGCCGCACGCTGATGACGTCCCCTCCTAGAGGGTCAGCCTCCAGGCCGCCTGTGTGGCCCCTCATCGGGAGAGCACACGCATGTGTCGTGCGTGACGCAAGGAGCCCCTTGGCCTCACTTGCTCATGACCATGTTCTTCAGTCACAGAGTCCGTTTCCAGCGCCCTCCTCCTGATGGAACGTGTTCTCCCTTGGGGACCACCTAGAAGACCCCCACACGCCCTTGGGCCTCTCCAGGGTGGGGGTGCCCTCCTACAGCCCACCTCCCCCACCGCACACACTTCTCATTCCCATCAACACAGTCGGGGGGCCCTGCCTCCAAGCCGAAGACAGCTGCGCCCTCTCACCTGCGGGAAACCTGGAGCGGCCCCTCCCTGTCCCTGTTTTCCTGCCACCTCCAGCCCTCTCTGCCCTCCCCACAGGGTTTGGGTGTCCCTCTGGGCTGCCAGCAGCACTCTGGCTCCTGCCCCCAGGCCCCCAAGTCTGCAGAGACCTGGTCCCCACAGGACCTGCTAGTGGAACTTCTGTCACCCCAGTTACTTGAAATCGGATTATGGCACCAGGTGGCAGCTCCCCCGGCCCCATGGCATGGGGACCTCCAAGTCCACGTGGGCTCTTGGGACTGAGGGAACCCAGCCGCTCATCTGACCTCAACCTTAAGAAAAGAGGAGCCTCTGGCTTCCAGAGGGGAGGTGGTCTCTGCCTCCCACCCAAGCTCACAAAGAAGATCCAGAAGATCCCCCAAATAGAGAACAGGTTCAGAAGCTGGGTGGCTAGAACGTACTGACAAAAAGCATGCAGGGACTACATGATAGGCATTAGGGCTATGGCCCTCTGAGTCATGAATATGGACTGAGGACCTAGGACACGAGATATGAAGAAAGGGCTCCCAGGCTGTATGGTGACGTTTTTACTGCAGAACAATAAGCACTTGCTTAAAAACGCATTTTTATTGCGTCCTGCATTGAAGAAAGTGAGGAGACTCTCAAGAAACTAGAGAAAGTGAGCTGGGAGACAAGTAGTGAGCACACAGAAGGGGGGGCTTCTTTGAAACTAGGCCTTGAACCAAGAGCAGGGCTGGGTGCAAGATTCCAGGACTAAATCAGGGACTCCAGCAGAAATAAACTGAAATAAGGCGGCCGAAGTTGAGACCCTAGATTTCTTAGATTTCTAGATTTCAGGGTTTAAGATCAATCAAAATAAGCTCACAATGAAAGATCAGAGAAAACACACCATTGTGAGTGGAAGTCAACAGAAACAGTAGAAGTGGATTTAGGCCCCAGAAACTTGAGATTTGGAATTAGAAAGATGGAATATTCAATAGGGTGCATGAAATATTTAAATATACGAAAATCACAGAAATAAGCAAAAAGAAGATTTTCTTCATGATCAGGAAGATATGTAAAAGATGCAAATAGACTTTTTTTTTTTTTTTTTTTTTTTTTTTGCGGTTCGCGGGCCTCTCACTGTTGTGGCCTCTCCCGTTGCAGAGCACAGGCCCCGGACGCACAGGCTCAGCAGCCATGGCTCTCGGGCCCAGCCACTCCACGGCATGTGGGATCCGCCCAGACTGGGGCACGAACCCGCTTCCCCTGCATCGGCAGGCAGACTCTCAACCACTGTGCCACCAGGGAAGCCCTGCAAATAGACTTTTTAGAAATAAATATACTTGTTAAAATAAACGTAACAGGTAAACGAAACATCAGATTAAACATAGTTGAAGAAAGAGTTATTAAACAGGAAAATCATCTGAAGAAATTACTCAGAATGCAGACACAGCAGAGAGGATGAGAGATGGACAGAAAGAAGGGAAGGTTGGCAGAGACAGAGGAAAGATGGGGTCTCAGATGCTAGAGGACAGGAAGACAAGAACGCAGGGAGGGAAGTGTTATAAGGGCTCCCCTGAACTAACAAAGGACATGAAAGTACAGGTACAGGAGGCATAACGTATAACAAGCTGCATAAATAAAAAAGTAACCCACACCTAGACACCTTGGAGAGAAAGGCAGGGCACCAGACCATCTGACCTTGAAAACAACCAGAAAGAGAACGGATCACCTACAGAGAACAGCAGACTTCTGGACAGTAACAACGAAAGGAGGGAAGTGATGTCCACCAAGTGTGACAGAAATGGGTGTCAACCCAGCGGCGTGTACCCAACAGTGCACACTTAGGACAAAGAGCCGAAACACATTCTTAGATAAATAAAAGCTGAGTTCACCACCATCAAAGGAAAACGTGTAACGCAAACATTGGCAGAAGCCACGGGAAAAATGGAGACGTGCTTCCAACACACCCCTCTCGGCTGTGTCAGGCCACCACATTGGAAAGGAAGTAAAAATACAGATGGGACAACACGACGAACAAGCCCGATTTAGGGGGCATCATCAGGACCCTGGACTCGTTTTCTGGAACATGTGGGTTCTGCTCAGGCACACAGGGATTATTTCCCAAAACAAAGCCCGAGCAACCCTCTGGTCACGGGGCGGGTGGGTGAGGGACCTCACCTCTGTCCCCACCTCCGCCCTGTGGGGTGCCGTCTCCTGCTGCCTTACGGGCTCCCCGTGACCACGGAGTTGAGCAGTGGGACTGATGTACACGCTGAGCCTCCCCTGGGTCTTCATGTTTGGGCTTCATCGTGCTTTTTGCACCTCTGGGTTTAGTTTACATCACATTTGGAAACATTTTGGCATTCATTTTTTTTCTAACATCTTTTCTGCACTCCAACCCCAATATTTTCTCCCCTTCTTCAAGAGCTTCAACTAAACATACATTAGGCTGCTTCAAGCTGTCCCACAGGTCACTGATGATTTTTTTTTTTTTGGTGGTGCCACACAGCATGTGGGATCTTAACTCCCCAACCAGGGATCAAACCCGTGCCCCCTGCAATGGAAGCACAGAGTCCTAACTAGCAGACCGCCAGGGAAGTCCCTGTGATGATTTTTTTTAATTCTCTTTCATCTCTGTTTCATCTTGGAGAGTCGGCATTGCTACACTTCTCCATGGTCTAACCTGCCAGTAACCCCTTGTGTACTTTATCCCATGCATCGTAGTTTTTACCTCCGTGAATTTAACCGGTAGTGTTGGTATAGTCTTAGAACACGTGGAATACGTTATAATACTGTTTTATTGCCCTGTGTCGGTTCTAGGTCCATTTCAATGGATTCATCTATCTTCTCACTATGGGTCTTATTTTTTTTTTTGCTTCTTTGCACACCTCATAGTTCCCATTGAATGCCAGTGACTGTTAAGGGTACCTTTTGGGTGCTAGATATTTCTGTATTCTTATACAGTAAATTTTCTTGAAGTTTGGTCTGAGATGCAGTTTGGTCCCTCTGCCTTGCTGCTAAGATTTGTAGGCAAGACCAGGGCAGAGCTCGGACTGCGGTCTCCCATCCCCTCTCCAGAGCAATCCCTTTCTTTCCAGGCACCCCAACGCCCAAGAATTGTGAAGTCTTCTTGTTGGCTGGTACACGCGTCACTCATGACCTTGTGTGTGTCAGGCTCTGCCCCCTCTGACATTTGCAGTGGTCCACTCCCAGCCTTGCGGGTGTCCTCACCTAGGTGAGGGGATCAGCACTCGGCTGCACACTCTAGGGGGCTGTGCAGCTCTCTCTGTGCTACTCTGTCCACTTTGGACCTCCCAGTCTCTCCGCTTTGTCCCCTCACCTGGGGAGGCTGCCGGCTCCGCCCGGGTCCTCTCCCTGCACCTGGACGCTATCTAGGACGCCAGCTGGGGCTCCCGTCACTCGGGTCACTGTCCTTTGTCACCTGCTGTCCAGTGCCTTGCACACCATTGCTTCATAGATTTCATCCAGTTTGGGGCTGTTTCACATCTAGTTCCTGTGGTTACTCCATCTTGCCTGGAAGTGGAAGAGTCTGTTCAGTGATAATTTGAGGCATATTGGCTACTGCTGCGCACACACCCATTTTCCTTTGCAAACTCAGGAAATGCAATGACGGGAGCGGAGCCAACTGAACCCACACAGGCTCAGGCAGCTGCTGTTGTCACCGGTGAAGACGTGCCAGGGCCGAGGGGTCGCAGACCCCAACCCCCAGCAGGGACGCGCCCCCGAACAGCAGGAAATGGGGGCGGCGCTTCTCAAGGGCGTGTGTTCACAGAACGCAGGGGGAGGGTAGCTGACCCAGTAGCTACTGCCTTAACAGACTAGGAATCGTGCTGAGATCTCCGTGTGCTAAGAAGGCAGCACAGAAGAAGAGGTTCTCAGTTTAATGAAGTGGGAAAGGCTCGGACTGGGCTGAGGGGCGGACTCTGCTCCCACGGGGCAGCTGACCCCGGCGTGGTTTCCGGGGACACATGGTGCCCCTGTCCCGGGATCCCTTCCAGACGACGAGACACGGTGTCAGGCAGAGCCAGTGACTCCCCTGCAGTGGACGTCTTCTGATGGATTTTCACAGATGCTGGAAGAACAAGCTTATCAAAATGGCTTTGATTTCTGTTAAACTGTTTCGATTTTTATAACCTCTATGACGTGGATGCACATCCACGTCCTCTTGAAGGGACCACAGAAAGCCGCCCTGTTCACACACCCACCTCAAGCCCTGCAGTTTAGAACGCCGTCCGCCGTGACTTCGGGGTGTCCGACTGTCCTACTGTCCTCTGGCCCTCACGCCCGGAGTGCGCAGGCGTTAAACGAACTTGATGGCACATTCAGGAAACCGTGTGCATGCCTGTGCTGGCACCATACGCTCTCAGCCTCATGCAACGTTGGGAAAAAGGAAAAGCCAAGGTAGGCTGCCTCGGGTGGACACAGGGGCACCACCTCGGCCACTATGATCACAGCAACGATGACCAACAGCCCCGGGGAAGAACTCAGAGTCTGTCACTGTGCTCAGAGCCCACGCACCATGTTGCCAGGGTTAGCACCGCAGGTTTGGCATGACCAGAGGTGCAGAAGGATGCGTGGGCAGGAGGGGTCCCCAAAGCCAAGGGGACACACCAGGCCTCCACCCCGAGTTGGTGAGCTGATGCCCCTTGAGACTGTCTTAGAAGCAAAGTTAACAACAGACCCCAGGTCCTGAAAGTCTTATTAGAATAAAAATTAGGGAATCATCTTAAACCATCAGAAATGTATATGGCTTTCTTAAATAAGACTTTATGCCCAGGTTTATGACTGCAAGGATAAGTCTACGAGCCACAAAAGCAGGTTTCCAAGGTGAGTACCAAGCACGTGCTGGTGGTGGGCGCCAGCCCTGCCCCAAGCCTGCTGTGTGTCCTGGGTCAGCTATTCAGCTTCTCTGAGTCCCAGGGGCACCGCCTGAAAATCGGGACAGCGATCAGCGCTGCGCACGCCTAGGACCCCCAGGAGGATCCCGTGCTGGCCCAGGGCTCGGCCGCCACCATCATGAGATTCTTCACAATCTGGAACGAGGGCCCCAAGGTTTCATTTTGACTGGATCCCGCACCTGACGTCGGCGGCCCCGATCGGACATCCACTCCAGGCGGGATGTGCAGCAGGGCAGGGACAGCGTGGGCCACAGAGCGGGCACTGGGCGTCCACGGTCACCGTGCTGGGCTGTGGTGAGGACATTCCTCCCCAGGAGCCATCTGTCTGTCCATCCCGTGCACCTCACCCCGAGGAGGGGGCCCTGCTGGGCACCGACCAGCAGCGAGCAGACAGAGCGGTCCCCAGCTGGCTAAGGCACCCCACCCTGGGCAGCAGCTCCCCAAGGGGCTCAGAGCTGGCTGGAGGTCGTCCCTCCTTCCTTGGCTGCCCGGGGTTATTTTGGCTCCATTGGGTCTAGGCTTCGATGAAGGGCAACTCTTCCCTGGTTGAGCAGCACCAAGCGGGAGTCGCCAAAGCTCTGTCCCCCTGGCGAGATGGATGGGCCGCCTTGTGCCCACCAGTGTCCCCCTGCCGCCTGGGTGAGAGCCTGCACGTGCCCGCGGTCCACGAGCAGCTTCCCACGTGGGGGAACACCGCGTGGCCGAGGATGGAAGCTGCCTGGGCCTCCGAGCATGTGGTCAGGAATGCATTTCAACCAAGAGGACGGACTTCAGGTTTTAAAATAAGGAACACTCTCATGCCTAGTATGTGGAGTTAGGTATATAGCCTGAGGCTCCAGCCATTTCCCGCCCACAGACGCCCTCTGCCTCCCGTCTGGGTGGCCCTCGGTGGGGGGCGCCCAGGGTCCAGAGCCTGAGGTAGCCAGTGGGAGCTAGGGTGGACAAGGCATGGGAAACAGAACGTGCCAGGAAGCCAGGCCAATGAGCTGAGCACCGTCCTGGGGGGAGCACAGAGGTGGTCTCTGTAGATGTAAGTAGGGGCCTCTACAGGAGGGCACCTCGGATTACCCTCGTGGGCCCTAAATCCACGAGAGTGTCCTTAGGAGACAAAGGGAGGAAACAGACACGGGGGAGGAGGCCACGTGAAGTCACAGCCCGAGGTCAGGGTGATGGGGCCACAAGCCCAGGGATGCCTGGAGGCCCCCAAAGCTGGAGAGGCAGGAAGGGTCCCCAGACCCCTGCAGGGAGCACGGCTGCCGACGCCTTGACTTTGGACTGTGAGGGCTTCTGTTGTTTAAGCCGCCAGCATGCAGTCCTTTGCCCCGTGGCCCTGAAAAACCAGCACAGTGTCTTACAAGTACAGATGATTCCGCTCACGGGCGGCCTCCGTGTGGCCACCGTGCAGACGTGCGTGTGCCAGCTCGAGTTGGGTTTTGATAACTGGGGTGTAGACGGAGGCCGTCCCAGTCTTGTCAGTGGACCAAGGGCCAGGGGGCAGTGTCATCCCCCACAAAGGGTGCGCTGGTGCAGCAGCCAGAGCCAGAAGAAGGGTCCTCCGACTCCCACACCAGGATGGAACCTGCCATCCCATCCTATCCTGAAGGGGACTCTCCCAGCTTGGTAAGAGCCCATGTCACTATTCCAGGCGATTTTTTGAGTGTGGCCAGGACTGACCCTATGCTGTGAACTCAAAGCACAATCTCATTCACAGACGACCAGTGGTAGCCTCCAGGAATGGTACAGCCGGCAACCCCGCTGGCTGGCTTCTGGCGCCTGCGCCGTGGGGCGTGGCTCCGTGGGCTGTAGCTCTAGCCACCCCATCGTGGGGGTGGGAGTGCTGGGAGCCCGCCCCGTCCCCCAGGCCCTGCCTCTGGGATGACTCTGTCCCTCACACACTTCTGCCCCCGGAGTCTGGCACTCACCTCCCAGAGCAGTTCTGCCATCGGCAAACCCGCACATTTATGCCACAGCGCTTGCACAGGTTTTGAAAGTGGACCGAATGCTCGCCTTTTGGCTAATACGATACTGGGAACATAATAACGAGTAGTGTTTTTCGTTCTTTCGTTTGCATCGTTAATAGTAACTTCAGCGGTGCTCGGGGCTGTGTGGGACAGAGAAGGTGCAGCCCAGCTTCAACCTAAAGAGTCAGGACCACAGGTCACGAGGAGCGGGCCTCAGGGGGACCTCCTGCTTTCCCTGTCCTTGCGACTCTAAGATCCTGGACTTGCCTGGTGTCCAGAGCGTGAAACTTTTCAGGGAAATGAGAAATAGAAGCCCATCTTCGGCCAGTTTTGAGCAGGAGCAGAAACCAGAGGGGCTGAGAGAAAGGCACGTCACCCCAGGACCACGGTGGGGATGGGCGGGCTCAGCCTGCCTGTCCCTGGTTCCCAAAGGGTCGAGAAAACCGCATCCTCTCTCCCGGGGGCGGGCGGTCTGTTGGACAGCAGCACCTGTGACCCCTTCTCTGGCTCAGCACCCCGGCTTCCCCTGCTGCCTGGCCCGGCCGGAATCCCAGGTGAAGTCGGAAGCTGCTGCCCGCAATTCCGACTCAGACGAGACCTGAGAGCTGGGCAGAGCCTGGGGTCAGGTGTGGGGTCTCTGCAGCCAGGACGAGCACAGAGACTGGGTGGGGGGGGGAGGGAAGTCTGTGGCCAGATGGGCCATGGAGGTGTGTATGTGTAAGGCTCAGGGTGGGGGCTTTGCAGCCAAGAGGGGAGGACAGGGCCTGCGGTGGGCTCCTTGGCCAGCGCCAGGTACCACGGCAGTGAAACTAAAGGCCACGCTTCCCCCTGGAGCCCGGGCATCTGGACAGTTTGGGGCGGCTTGCTCCACTGGAGGGGGGCCTGGAGGATAGAGAGGGAGACCCCTGCACCCCAAGTCTCAGGACTAGAACCTCCCTGCCACCCCGGCCCCAGAACCTTCGGCTGAGCAAACTCCTGGTGAAGGCGGGGACGCGCCCTGTCTCCGAACCCACCCCTCCTGGCGCAGAGCCGGCCTGGTGGAGAGGAAGCAGCAGGTGTCCCGAGAAGAGAGACGAAGAGACCCTGGAAGAGGCTCTGAGGTCTGCAGCTTTCACCCAGGTAACCCGCGGAGGCCCCGGTCGGACGCAGGAAGATGGCCCGCCTCCAGCTGGAGTCGGAGCCCGGGTTGGGGCGCCGCCGCTCGCCCCCGGGAAGGCGTCCCAGCTGCGCACCGCGCCCAGGGCCCGGCACGGAGCCGCCTCCCCGCCTCTGGCCCACCCCAGCCAGGCGCTCGCCTCACCCTCCCACTGTCCCCCAAACTCTCGCGGGGCGGCCCCACTCCCCGCCCCACCCTGCTCCCCTCCTTGAGGCCCGAGCCCGGTCACCCCGGACCCCAGCGTTGGCCCGAGCGTCTCCGCAGAGAGGCCAGCGTCCAGCCGACCCAGCCGGGAGGCCCGTCCTCGCGCCCATCCGTCGACCCGCGTCCGGGGTCCCGGAGGGCCAGGTGGGACCGCACGGGCGACACCCCGCCCCGCGGAGCCGTGTGGCCCTGGGGCCAGCGCCGACCCGCCTTGTAAGGCAGGGTCCGCGCTCGGACGGCCTCAGTGCGCCTGGCAGCCCGGGAGGGAGGGGGCGGGGCGGAGCCGCCAAGAGAGTGCGGGGCGGGCCTGGGGGGCGGGTCCGAGAGGGGGCCAGTGGGGGCTGGGGGCGGGTCCTGGGACGGGTCCTCCAATAGGAGCGCGGGGAGGGCAGGGCGTGGGGCGGACCGGGCGCGGAAACTGGGGGCCAGGGGGCGCGCCGGCGGGTCTGGGGGCGGGCCTGAGGCCGGGGGCGGAGCCGGCGGGCTGGGAGCTGCGGCGCGAGCGCAGGCCGGGTACCGGGTTGCTCGCGCGCGAGTCGCGGAGGCGCCGCCGCTGCAGTCGCCGCATCTCCGAGGTAAGGGGCAGCGGGGCTCCGTCCCGGGGCGCGGCGCGCAGGGCCACCTGCGCCTGCGGGCCGGGGCGCGCCACCCATTCCCGGCGCCCGCCCGCGCCCCTTCCCCGAGGCCCAGTGCGTCCGTGCGCCCCGCGCCCCGGAGCTGCCGGCTATCCGCGCGGCGCTCGGGCCCCCGTGGCTGCGTCCGGGCGCGGGTTTGGGGACGCGGGGGCGCGGGCTGGAGCGACCGGCGATGCAAAGGGCAGGTTTATAATTGGGCCCTAAATGAGGCTCCTCGGCCTTTCTTCGTGTCGGTGCGTAACGCGATAGAGGACTCCCCTCGCAGCCCCTTCCCTCTCCGTGTCCTGCTACATAAACACCGTTCACATGCCCAGGCCTGGGGTGGCGGCTGCCAGCGAGACTGCGGGACATTAGGGCTTAGAGGGTTTGAAATGAAGCCACTGTCATACAGCACGAATTTAAGGAGCCCCAGGGCCACAGAAAGGGCCGTTTGTGTCCAGGGGCCGAGAATGTACGTGATCCTTTGGCGAGAACTCGGCCGTCCCTCGGTCCGGCATTAACGTCGCCATATCGGTGCAGGTGAGAGGGTCAGGCCTACACTTTGCAAATCCAGAAGCATCCCCGGAGGGGTGTTCTGTTTTCTTATCGCATGTGGGCACATAACCCGGCAATCAAGATAAAGAGGTTGGCTGCCAGTGTATTTTTTCCACACGCCCCTGGGGACCAGTGCCCCGCCCTTGAAGGAGGATCCAGAGAAACCCTTTATTCTGCGGTTTCAGTTATGTAAATGAAGCCTTGAAATGAGGTGGGAAGAAAACCCTCCCTGTGACTGCTGTTTTGATAGGCGCTTTGTGCTCTGATGATGGGACACCTTTTAGGCTAAGCTGGCTATGCTGTCATCCGTCTGTGTGTTTACTGGCTAATTCATCTGACGTTTATAAACGATAAAAGACCTAGCTCCCACGGCCCCCCCCCGCCACCACCTCCCAGGACTCCCCGTGGCCAATCTCTCAGGGAGGGTGCGCTGGGGGGGTGCTCCCCAGGGCCTGGGCCAGCCCCTGCCGCCTAGGAGGTGATCAGTAAACCCTGACCTGAACTCCAAGTGCCCTAGGACCACATCCGGGGATGGAGCAATGGGCCTGGGGAGGGAGAGCTTGGAGCCGGCAGGAAATGGGGGGAGGGGCGGGGGCCATGGGACAGGCGCCTTGCGAGTGCCTTAAACTGGACTCCATGACCCCTTCTCTGGTACCAGCCCCTGTTCCCACCACGTGGTTGGAATCCCAGGGCTCAGTGATGAGTGATGGGGGAAGGGGGTGCTGGTGAATTGCCTGGGGGCATCTGCAGAATGCGTGCCACACAAGGGTATGTGTGTTTTCCTGGGGAAGGGGCCTTCGTGATTTCCAGAAGGATCTGTGACTCAGAAAGGTACCCTAATTTATGTACTACATTAAAAAATTCTTCTCCATCTTTTTGGAATGACGAAGTGATGGAGATTAGTGGGAGCTGTGTTGGCCGAATTCTTATCTCCTCGGTGTTGTTTGGCTGATCTTCGTGAACCCTTTGAAGTTGCAATAAATAAGCTGTTTTAACTGTATACAAGGTTATAGATGCTCATTGTGGGAAATGTGCAAATCACAGGAGAGTTTCGTGAAGAAAATTAAAATCACTCGTCACTGATTGAGGATTAAGAGAAATCTTTGAGCAGCCAAACTGTCCTCTGGGGCTGCGTCCTCGTGGCTTCCCTCCCTGGTGGGCAGTGGAGCCGCTCCCTGCAGAAGAGGCTGAGAATTAGAAGCTTCCTCAGGGAGAGGCTTGCTGGCTTAGCGCCAGGGCTATTTATAGCTGGTGATGTTGCTGTGAGGCCAGAGGAGCACGTACAGGAGCCGCCATCCGGGGCCACTGGGGCCACGAGGCACAGCCCCCACTGCACCTTGAAGTATCAGGGCCTCCCTGGGTCGGGAGGTCTGTGCCCTGGGCCCAGCCTGGCACCATCTGGAAACCACCCCAGACCGAGGGTGCCGGGCACTGTGCAGAGGCCACCTGAGCCCCAAACCCTGGACCAGGCGGATGCTGGGATTAGGCAGGAGAATCGACACACGCCCAACTCCTGCTGCTTGAGCAGCAGGTGTTTCCTGGGAAGGAAGGTGGGGAGCTGCCTGGGGGGTGCCCAGCGGCATCTGGGGCTCAGACGTGGTCTCCGGCGCCCCGCTCTTCAGCCCCTCCTCGGGAGACCAGCCCCCTCTTGGGGTGGGGAGGTAACCATGGTGTCACAACCCATGGAACCCCCAAGCTTGGCACCCCCAGTCCACAGCATCCCCGCCACAAGTCCCAGCTCAGCAGAGTCTCTTCAGAGGGGGAACGTCCTCAGTGGCATCCACATGGCAGTTCCTGGAAATGGCTTTGATTGGCCCTGCTGGGGTGACAGGGGAGGGTGCGGGTTCTGTGATCTGCAGCCCCCAAGAAGGGCATATGGGGGAAGGGCCGCTCCCCACAGGGACGTGGCATGCTGTCTCCAAATCTCGTTTGCTGACAGGGAAGCAAGACTGTTTTGCGCTTGCAGATTTCCCCTTTAACTGTACGGGATGTGCAGTGACGTGCAGTGAAGCTCAATTGTAATTTAATGTCTAAATGTCCAAATGTAGGACCTTCCTTGGTGAAGAAATGTAACAAGTCTTTCACAGGGTGTGAGGAAATGATGGTGTTCTGACTTTGGTACCAAACCCAAGTGTCTTCTGCGACCCCCCATTAGCTGGGGGTGTGTGTGAGCTTACCCTCGGGAGAGCACATTCATGGCCACTTTTCCTTTTCTTAATTAGATTTGTGAAAAGGAAGGACTGGCCCTTACCTTTTTTCAAGCCTAAAAGTTAAGAACACCTGGAGCCCTTTCCTGCCCATCGCCTTGTGTCCCACAGAACAGTGTCCCCGTGTGTCCCCCTGTGTCCCCAGCATGTCCCATGTCCAGTTGTCCCAGCACAATCTCCCCTCTTTGGGCCACAGTCCCAAGGTCTCATCCTGTAACCCTGTTGCACCCATTTGTTCAACAGACATCAGGTGCCAGGTGAGCCCGGCCAGGTCAGCCCCGGGAAGCTCTCGCTCCAGCGGGAATGTCACAAAAGCCAGCATCCTCCGGGGGCCTCGTTCAGGCCTCACGCTCCCACTGCCTCTGGGCGCGGGGGGCCACGGGCCTCGGAGCCTGGGAGGAGCCCCCAGCACCAAGCTGCCTTCCTGGGAAGGCGGTTCCCGCAGCTCATCTGGGCCTCGTCTGCCCGGCCCTGGCCCTGCTGGCTGCTCGGCCCCCAGGCCTCCAGAGGTCCCGGGCCGCTCCTTCTTCCTCCTGCCAGGGGTTGTGGCTGCCCCCCAGCCCGTTCCTGGGGAGGGACTCTGCTTTTGCTGTGGTTTTACTCCCTGCGCCTGTTTCCCGCCCCCCCTCCGGTTTAGTGTTTAACCTTCCTGCCTCACAGCACGTGCTCTGCGATGCTGGCGCGTTTCGGGCAGTACCGCGTGGAGCCGGTGCCTGCTGCGTTCCGTGAGCCCCTCACCGTCCGCTGATCCCTTGTGTGGGCCACGGGCCTTGGGGTTATTTCCATTCTCTGGCGTGGCTGCCTGGAGCCCCCCTGCGTGTTCCTCGGAGAACACGTGCGAATGTTTCTGCTGGGCCCTCGGCGCCCCGTCTTAGCCGATGGTACCGGCGGCTCCCCGGAGTTGAAGCCCCTTGACGGCCGCGCTCCACAGCCGCCGGCAGTGGGCAGGGCGCAGTGGCCTCTTGGCGGGTGGCCTTCTGGAGGGTGCGTGCCAGAGCCTGCGTTTCAGGCTAAGGTAACGAAGCCAGGCGTCCCCGCCAGTGACTGGGTGTCTGGATGTGCTGGGCCTCCTCGAGTCCCTTGCCCGTTTCTCTAGAGCTGTCTTTTTCTGGTTGATCCACAGGGTTCTTTCTAGATTCTGGAGACAGCAATGTGTGTTGCATGTAAGAGACACCTTCTCTGCCCACAGCTGTCTTTTCAATCCTTAGTGATATCTTCTGATGAATGGAAGTTCTGAGTTTTAATCTGGTGCCATTTAAGAATCTTTTCCTTTAGGGTTAGTGGTTTTTGTGTCCTGTGTAGAGTCTTTCCCACCCAGGACATCAGATACTCTCAAACATCCCCTTCCTGAGGCTTAATGATTTTGCCTTTCCTGCTTCAATCTGTACCTGAATTAATTTCCATTTTTCTCCATGTGTCTGTTCAGTCAGCCCATCTCCTTTTGTTGAAAAAGTTTTCTTCCCCGCTTTTCCTTTGTTGTCCACACTGTCTCTGCACCTGTGCGGGTGGATTGGAGGCTCTCTTCTGCCCAGTGGTTTATTTTCTGTCCTTGTACCAAGACCACACACCACACTGGCTTCATTTCCAGAACTTTCCATCAAGTCTCGAAACCGCTGGGCAAACCCTCCACCTGTTCTCCCTTCAAGATCGCTGGTTAATTCATGGTTTTTTGCCTTTTTGTGTATATTTTACAGTCAGCTTGTCTCACTACCCAGACATAAAAAGTGTTAGAATTTTTATTTGGATTAAATTAAAACTGTGGATGAATTTAGGGACAATTGACCTCTTTGTATTTCAGACTTAACCCATGTTCATAATATCACTGTTCTTTCAATAATGCTTCATAGTCTCTGTGTGGACGGTCTTACACATCTTTTGTTAAATGTATTCCTAGGTAATTCATATTTCCTCACTTTTTTTTAAATGGTATATTTCTAAATACCTTTTATTGTCTGGTTTTGCTGCTACATGGAAATAGATTTTTGTATGTTGACCATGTATCCAGAAACCTTGCTAAACTCACATTGATTCTAATAGTTTTCCTGGGATCCCTTTGGATTTTGTGTGTACACAGTCATAGAAACTGCAAATAATGCCAGTTTTATTTCTTCCTTTCTACGTTTATATATTTATTTCCTTTCCGTATCTTACCACACTGACACAGTGAGTAGAAGTGGTGATAGGCAAGCGTCTTTCTCTTACTCCAGTTTGAAAGGAAAATTTTTCAATATTCAAAGTGTGATGATTTTGTAGCTTTTTGTAGGTACCCATTATCAAATTAAGGAATTTATTTCCTTTTCTAATTTGCTCAGAATTTTTACGGTGAATAAATGCTGAAATCCATCAAGTGCTTTGGCTGCATTTATTAAGATGATAATATGATTTTGGTTCTGTGTTGTGTTATGTGGTGAATTATATTAAGTTAATGTTAAATGAACCTTGCACTCCTGGCATAAACCAAACTTGATTGTAAGGTATTGATCCTTTTTATCTATTACTGGATTCAGTTTGTTAATATTTTGTTTAGGGTTTTTGTATCTGTGTTTGTAAGTGAGATTGGCATCCATTTTTCTTTTCTTGTAACGCCCTTATCAGGTTTTGGTACCAGGATTATTTTAGCCAGACTGAGTCGGGTGGGGTGTTTCATCTTTTACTCTTCTCTGGAAGAATTTGTGTAAGACTGACAGTATTTCTTCTTTCGGTATAAGGAAGAATCTGCTGGTAAAGTCATCCAGGCCTGGGGTTTTCTTTGTGAGGTTTTAAATAAGAATTCAAATCCTCAATAATTATAAGAATTAATAATAGATACAAGAGCAATGATAAGAATATATTTCTTCTTGTTACTGTTTGGTAAAATGGCTTTTGTTTTGTTTTTAGGAATTTGTCTGTTTCATTTAAATTATCAAACATGTTGGTCCAAAATTGTTTATAATATTCTCTTATTATATTTTAATCCCTTAATATCTGTCGAGCTTGTAGGGATGTCCTCATTTTCCATCTGATATGGGATATTTTGACCTTCTCTTTTTTTTACTTGATTAGCGTCCCCAGTATTTATCAATTTTATCAGTGTTTTCAAGGCATTAAGTTTTGATGTCGTTGGTCCTCTGTATTATAGATTTGTTTTCTAATTTATTAATTTGTACTTTTATCTTCATTGTTTCTAACACCTTTGTCCTTAATTTGCTGAGGTTTTTTTCCTAACTTCCTGGATGGCAGCTTACCTCACATATGATGGTGTACCCACATACCATTTTCCTATGTGTGTACACCATACACATGCACATGTGTATGTACATGTGTGCACACACACACGTTTCCGCCATGTCTAGCTGTTTTCTTTTGGGTATTTCTGATCCACGAGTTCTTTAACCTGCTCTGCTGTGAATCCCATCCACTGAGTTCTGAATTTTAGTTATTGTGTGTTTGTTTTACGGTTAGAATTTCCAAGGTGTTCTTTTTTCAGATCTGCTACCTGCATTCTTACAGGCCCCATTCTTGGCTGGAATTCCTCACCTTGTTCTTTTTCTTCTTTGCACACGGCGCGCACTGCCCATTTCTTCTCTGCACACGGTGCACGTAGTTACTTTAAACTCAATGTCTGATCCAGCTCCAGTAACTGGAGCCTCTCGTCGTTTCTGCTTCCTGTTGTTTCTGCAAGTTCTCGGCACTTGTTCCCCCTCTTGGGCCTGGTTATTTTTTTTATCATCATATGTGGATATTGTGTTTTTCCGTCTCCAACGGTCGTCTCCTCCTCAGGAGTGCTTGTGTGTGTCCTGCCGCTGTTTGGGGCACCAGCGCTCCAGATCCCCGCATCCACGCTGGGGGTAGAGGGGAGCCGGCCTGACCGCCCCTGACTCCCAGGCGCCCGTCCGCCCACCCCCAGGGCAGGGCTGGTCTGTTCAGGGTGCCCTGCCCTCCCGGGTGGGGGGCCTGGGGCTTTTCAGTCCCCGTGGTTGGTGGGAAGCCTCCCAGCTGTCTGGCACGGGGTGGGTGGGGAGTGAGGGCTGGGCTGCAGACCACTGCGGAGACCCTCGGGCTGCCTCCAGCTTTGCGCTTCACACCTGCGCCGGCTGATCTCCTCTTCGGCTGCTTGGGGCCAGGAGAGGCTTTGCGGCCTGCAGGCGACACTGCCGCCCACCTGCCAGCCGTCAGACCCAGGCAGCGGCCCTTCCCCGCAGGCCCCTCTGCTCTTCCTGGCCCTGCGGTTGGCTTCCCCGGGCCCCGGCCTGCCCCCCACGCTGTGGGCTCCGTGGGGTCTCGGGCGGCCTGAGAGGCCTGGCCCCAGGACCTGCCGTGCGGGCACGTGGTGACCGCAGGGCGCCTGCCGTCGGGGAGAGGCCAGGCCATCCGCGGGCAGCTCCACGTTCCTGGAGCTAACAGACTTCCTGTTGAGGGTCTCACGTGCACGCCAACTCGAGGCCGGACCCCGTCTGCGGGGAGGGGCCTCTGCCCGCTATTGCCCCTGGGTTCTGTGCCGCCTCCCAGGCTTCACTCCTCTGGGCCTTTGCAGGCGCTTTTCTCCGGGGCAGGGACCCCCTTCTGGTGTCCCTGCTGTGTGCGGGTCCTGCGGCCGCTGTGACAAAGGACCACAGACTTTTGACTGAAAACTACAGAAATATGTCCTCTCCCAGTTCTGAGGCCAGACTCCCAGTCCGAGATTGAGGTGTCGCAGGGCCGTGCTCCCTCCAGAGGCACCAGGGAGGGTCCCTCCTGCCTCTTCCAGCTCCCGGGGCTCCGGGCATCCCTGGGCTTATGGCGACGTCCCTCCCGTCTTGGCCTCCGTCTTCACGTGGCTTCTCTGTCTGTGTGTCTCCTCTTCCGTCCCTTGTAAGGACACCTGTCAATGGACTTAGGGCCACCCTGGTCCAGAGTGGACCCATCTCGAGATCCTTAGCTTGATGACGTCTGCAGAGACCCTTCTTCCAAACGAGGCTCCTCCACCTTGCGAGGACGTGGACACACCTGGCTCGGGAACACCATTCACCCACTACACGTGCCCTGCACAGGGTCCGCCCGACCGCAGGTTGGCTGCAGATGCCGTGTTCTTGGATTTTGTAAGAAACTTGCTGACAAACAGTAGAGACCGGCTCTGGGACCGGGGGACTGAGGCCCAGGACATGGTTCCTGGGAGGCCAAGGGGTCCCAACGGAGTGAGTCCCCCAAAAAGCCCCAGCTTCGTGGTGACCCAGAGAAGCTCCTGCTGTCCGCATCAGTTCTTCTGAGGGGCAGGGGTGGCAAACCTGTCCTGGCCCCTTCCTCCCCCCCGCCCCCGTCCCCTCCCCCGCCAGCCCGACCAGCAGGAGCCCCCAGGCCCGCGGGTGCGGCTCCCGCAAGATGGCCACGGCCCCCAGGAAGGCGCCCGCTCAGCCACCCACCTTCTTCCCTCTCGTCCCAGAGAAACCGCGTTTGACTTGGGCGCAGGGGACAGTGTGGCTGTGACTGTGGTTCCCAGGCTGCCCCGAGGGATGGCCTAGCCTCAGTGCAGGAGGTCCCAACCCCACGGGCCTTTCCGGGCCTACGGCCTGAAGCATGTGACCCGGGACCTGAGTGGCATCCTGCTCGGACGGTGCGGCCGCTCGCCCCGTGCTGTCGGGGCCCCTGCAGGGACCGTGGAAGGCAGCGCCGAGCCGGCAGGGCTGCGTCCACGCCTGAGGCTCCGGGACCGTCTGCTCTGCGGGGCAGGCACTCAGAGGCCGCTTTGTGCCCGCCTGGGAGGCCCCGCTGCCTGGGACGAGTGGTCATTCACATCGAGTGTCGGGCAGCCGAGCTGTGGTGGCCGTATTATGACTAAAATGTGGACAGTTGCCAAAGGGCTGTGTCGTGTTCCAGTGGACTCTGAAAGAAAGAGCCAGAGCTGCGGGCCGGCGGCCCAGACGGTGCGCAGCCCCGACGCCTCTGTTCCCCTCGGGCTGTTCCCTCGGAGGCTGTGCCTCTTCCAGGGGCTGCACCGAGGGCGAAGCTGGACCCCGACCCTGGGGGCCTAAGCCCTGGTGGACAGAGGGGAGCAGGGGGAGGCGACGGCATCCATCCCCCGGCTTCTGGCCGCTTGGTCTTTTGCATTTTCTGTCCTAACCCTCACCCGCCCACCTCATCTTGGCTGCACGGGTACAGCGCGCCCACCCGGCAGGGGTCAAGGAGGTTCTCCCCGGGACCAGCTGACCAGGCGCCCTGGCCTCCTGTGCGGCCCCAGAGCAACTTGGGACTTATTTGGGGGCTGCTGCTGTTATTCCCTCGCCCCCTCCGTGCGCCATCAGTCCTGGGACTGGGCCCGGTGGGCTGAGCCGTCCAAAGGGGCTGGGCTGCCCTGGGAGGCGCCTGCTTGCCCTGCACTCTCTCCTCCTCTCCTTCCCGCACTTGGCACAGAGCCTCTGGGTTGCCTCTGCGCGTCCAGCGGCATCCGGCGAGGGGCGTTCTGTGCCCAGGCCCCTGCACGGCCGAGGTCAGGTGCGCTCAGCAGACTGTCAGCCCGGTGGGCGTCAGGAGCTCCGTCGAGGTCCAAGGAGGGCTAGTTTGTCAGATGCTCGGGAACCTGGCATTTCCAGGGCCCGTGCGGTTCTTGCGCAGAAGCGGGGTCTCAGCTGGACCCCGGGCCTCGGGGGCACATCAGCGGGCGCAGCCACGGCCCAGGGACTTGGGCTCTCGGCCCTGGTGGAGGGTGCCGCCCCTGGGCCCGGCTTGCTGTAGACATCTGGAGGGTGCTGGCACCACGCCGGC
>NW_028294372.1:0-55000 GCF_964341445.2 Mesoplodon mirus | reverse complement strand
ATTCACAATGCTCCGTGACGCTTGTCATCACCGTGCTCCATGACACATGTCATCACAATGCTCCATGCCTTTGTCAGCAAAATGCTACATGACCTTGTCATTACAATGCTCTCTGCGCTTGTCATCACAATACTCCATTTCCATTGTCATCACAATCATCCATGAACATTGGGATCACATTGCTTCATGCCCTTTTCATCACAATGCTCCATGCTCCTTGAAATCAAAATGATACATGACCTCTCTCATCACAGTGCTCCAAACCCTTGTAATCACATTGTTCCATAACACTTGTCATCACAATGCTCGATGATGCCTGTACATCACAATACTCCATGCACTTTTCTACACAATGCTCCATGGCCTTTGTCATCTCAATGCTCAATACACTTGTCATCAAAATGCTCCCTGACACTTGTTGTCTGTATTCTCCTTGAACCCTGTCATGACAAGGCTCCATGCCTTTTTCATGACAATGATCCATGTCCTTTTCATCACAATGCTCCAAGACCCATGTAATCTCAATGCTCCATGCCATTGTCAAGACAAAGCTCAATGACACATGCCATCAGAATGCTCCGTGGTCTTCTCCTCACAATGCTCCATGCCCTAGTCATCACAATGCTCCAAGACCCCTGTAATCACAATGCTCCAAGCCCTTTTTCATCAGAAGGTTCCATGAGACTTGTCATCAAAAGTCTTCATGGCCTTCTCATCACAATGCTCCAGGACCTTGTCATCCCCATGCTCCAATCCCTGGTAATCACAGTGCTCCATGACCACTGTCATCACAACACTCCATGACACCTGAAAACACAATGATCCGGGACTCTTGTCATCACAATGCTCCATTCCCTCGTCAACACAATGCTCCATAACCCGTGTCATCACAATAATCCATGAACATTTTCAGCCAAGTGATCCATGACCCTTGTCATCACAATGATCCATGCCCTTGTCATCCCAAAGCTCCACGACCCGTGTATTCACAATGCTCCGTGACGCTTGTCATCACAGTGCTCCATGACACATGTCATCACAATGCTCCATGCCTTTGTCACCAAAATGCTACATGACCTTGTCATTATAATGCTGTATGCGCTTGTCATCTCAATACTCCATTTCAATTGTCATCACAATCCTCCATGAACCTTGTGATCACATTGCTTCATGCCCTTGTCATCACAATGCTCCATGCTCCTTGAAATCAAAATGATCCATGACCTCTGTCTTCACAATGCTCCAAACCCTTGTGATCACATTGTTCCATAACACTTGCCATCACAACGCTCCATGATGCCTGTCATCACAATACTCCATGCCCTTTTCATCACAATGCTCCATGACCTTTGTCATCACAATGCTCAATACACTTGTCCTCACAATGCTCCTTGACACTTGTCGTCAGATGCTCCTTGAACCCTGTCAGGAAAAGGCTCCATGCCTTTTTAATCACAATGCCCCATGCCGTTTTCATCACAATGCTCCATGTCATTGTCATCAAAATATTCCACAAGCTTGTCATCAGAATGCTCCATGACCCTTGTCATCACAATTCTCCATGCACTTCTCAGCACAATGCTCCATGACACTTGTCATCACAATGCTCCATGCCACTGTCATCACAATGAGCCATTACATATGTCATCACAATGCTCCCTGACAACTGTCTTCACAATAATGCATGACATGGTCATCACAATGTTCCATGCCCTTGTCATCACAGTGTGCCATTCCAAATGTCATAGCAATAATCCTTGCAACTTATTAGACCAATGTTCCATGCCATTGTCATCACAATGTTCCATGCCCTTGTTATCACAAAGATCCATGACCCCTGTCATCACAATGCTCCGTGACTCCAGTCATCACAATGCTTCATGTCCTTTGTCATCACAATGGTCCATGCCCTCGTCATCAACAGTCTCTATGACCTTTTTAACCACAATGCTCCCTGAACTTTTCTTCACAGTGCTCTTTGACCCTTGTCATCACAAAGCTCCATGTGCTTGTCAGCACAATGCTCCATGACACATGTCATCACAATGCACCATACGCTTGTCATCACAGTGCTCCACAATCTTGTCATCACAGTGCTCCTTAAAATTTGTCATCACAATGCTCCATGCACTTCTCATCAAAATGCTCTCTCACCACTGATATCACAAGGCTACATCATTATTTGTCACAATACTCCCTCACCCCTGTCATCACAATGTTCCATGACTCCTGTCATCACAATGCTACATGCACTTATCATCACAAAGTTCGATGACCCCTGACATCACAATGTTCCATAACACCTGTCATCAAAATATTCCATGACACTTTTCATCAAATTGCTCCATGACCCTGTCATCAGAATGCTCCCTGCCCTTCTCATCACAATGCACAATGCCCTTGCCATCAAAATGCTCCATGACCTTTGTCATCACAAAAGTCCATGACCCTTGGCATCACAATGCTCCATGTAATTGTCATCACAAAGCTCCATGAACGCTCTCATCACATTGCTCCAGGCCCTTGTCTTCACAAAGCTCCATGACACATGTCATCAGAATGCTCCATGGCCTTCTCATCACAATGCTCCTTGCCCTTGCCATCACAATGCTCCATTACACAAGACATAACAATGCTCCATGACCCCTGCCATCACGATGTTCCATGGCCTTGTCATCACAAAGCTCCATGACACTTCTCATCACAATGCTCCAGGAACCCTGTAATCACAATGCTCTATGCCCTTTTCCATCTCAATGATCCATGAAACCTGTCTTCACAATGCACCATGCCCATCATCATAATGCTTCATGCTATTGTCATCACTATGAAATGAAAATGCTCCATGACCCCTGTCATAACAATGCTCCAAACCCTTGTGATCACAATATTCCGTAACACTTGTCATCACAAAGCTCAATGACGCATGCCATCAGAATGCTCCTTGTTCTTCGCCTCACAATGCTCCATGCCCTTGTCATCACAATGTTCCAAGACCCCTGTAATCACAATGCTCCTATCCCTTGTCATCAAAAAACTCCATGACGCATGTCATCAGAATGCTACATGGCCTACTCATCACAATGCTCCAAGCCCTATTCATCACAATGCTCCAAGACCCCTGTAATCACAATTTTCAATTTCCCTTTTCATCAGAATGCTCCCTGAGACTTGTCATCACAAGTCTCCATGGTCTTCTCATCACAATGCTCCAGGACCTTGTCATTACCATGCTCCATTCCCTTGTCATCACAATGCTCCATGACAACTTTCATCACAATAATCCATGATTATTTTCATCCCAATGCTCCATGGCCTACTCATCACAATGCTCCATGGCCAATATCTTCACAGTGCTCCATGACCACTGTCATCAAAACACTCCATGACACCTGACAACACAATGATCCGGGACTCTTGTCATCACAATGCTCCATTCCCTAGTCATCACAATGCTCCATGACACCTGTCATCACAACACTCCATGAACATTTTCAGCCCATTGCTCCATGACCCTTGTCATCCCAATGATCCATGCCCTTGTCATCCCAATGCTCCATGACCCCTGTATTCACAATGTTCCGTGACGGTTGTCATCAAAGTGCTCCATGACACCTGTCATCAAAATGCTCCATCCTTTGTCAGCAAAATGCTACATGACCTTGTCATTACAATGCTCTATGCGCTTGTCATCACAATACTGCATTTCCATTGTCATCACAATCCTCCATGAACCTTGGGATCACATTGCTTCATGCCCTTTTCATCACAATGCTCCATGGTCCTTGAAAACAAAATGAATCATGACCTCTCTCACCACAATGCTCCAAACCCTTGTGATCACAGTGTTCCATAACACTTGTCATAACAACGCTCCATGATGCCTGTCATCACAGTAGTCCATGCACTTTTCATCATAATGCTCCATGACATTTGTCATCACAATGCTCAATACACTTGTCATCAAAATGCTCCCTGACATTTGTTGTCTTTATGCTCCTTGAACCCTGTCATGACAAGGCTCCATGCCTTTTTCATCACAATGATCCATGCCCTTTTCATCACAATGCTCCACGACCCATATAATCTCAATGCTCCATGCCACTGTCATCACAAAGCTCAATGACGCATGCCATCATAATGCTCCTTGGTCTTCTCCACACAATGCTCCATGCCCTTGTCATCACAATGTTCCAAGACCCCTGTAATCACAATGATACATGCCCTTGTAATCAAAAAACTCAATGACGCATGTCATCAGAATGTTCCATGGCATTCTCATCACAATGCTCCAGGCCCTAGACATCACAATGCTCCAAGACCCCTGAAATCACAATGCTCCTGGCCCCTTTTCATCAGAATGCTCCATGAGACTTGTCATCACAACTCTTCATGGTCTTCTCGTAACAGTGCTCCAGGACCTTGTCATCCCCAAGCTCCATTCCCTTGTCATCACAATGCTCCATGACCACTGTCATCACAACACTCCATGACCACTGTCATCACAACACTCCATGACAACTGACAACACAATGATCCGGGACTCTTGTCATCACAATGCTCCATTCCCTAGTCATCACAATGCTCCATGACACGTGTCATCACAATACTCCATGAACATTTTCAGCCAAGTGCTCCATGACACTTGTCATCCCAATGACCCATGCCCTTGTCATCTCAATGCTCCATGACACCTGTATTCACAATGCTCCGTGACGATTGTCATCACAGTACTCCATGACACATGTCATCACAATGCTCCATGCCTTTGTCAGCAAAATGCTACATGACCTTGTCATTATAATGCTCTATGCGCTTGTCATCTCAATACACCATTTCCATTGTCATCACAATCCTCCATGAACCTTGGGATCACATTGCTTCATGCCATTTTCATCACAATGCTCCATGCTCCTTGAAATCATAATGATCCATGACCTCTGTCATCACAATGCTCCAAACCCTTGTGATCACATTGTTCCATAACACTTGTCATCACAACGCTCCATGATGCCAGTCATCACAATACTCCATGCCCTTTTCATTACAATGCTCCATGACCTTTGTCATCACAATGCTCAATACACTTGTCATCACAATGCTCCCTGACACTTGTCATCACAATGCTCCTTGAACCCTGTCAGGTAATGGCTCCATGCCTTTTTCATCACAATGCCCCATGCCGTTTTCATCACAATGCTCCATGTCATTGTCATCAAAATACTCCACAAGCTTGTCATCAGAATGCTCCATGACCCTTGTCATCACAATTCTCCATGCAGTTGTCAGCACAATGCTCCCAGACCATTGTCATCACAATGCTCCAAGCCATTGTCATCAAAATGCTCCATTACCTTTGTCATCAGAATCCTCCATGACACTTGGCATCACAATGCTCCATGCCATTGTCATCACAAAAGGCCATTACATATGTCATCACAGTGCTCCCTGACACCTGTCTTCACAATACTGCATGACCTGGTCATCACAATGCTCCATGCCCTTGTCATCACAATGTGCCATTCCAACTGTCATCACAATAATCCATGCAACTTATTAGAACAATGTTCGATGCCCTTGTCATCACAATGCTCCATGCCCTTGTTATCACAATGCTCCATGACCCTTGTCATAACCATGCTCCGTGACTCCAGTCATCACAATGCTTCATGACCTTTGTCATCACAATGGTCCATGCCCTCGTCATCAACAGTCTATGTGTCCTATTTAACCACAATTCTCCATGAACTTTTCTTCACAATGCTCTTTGACATTTGTCATCACAATGCTCCATGTGCTTGTCAACACAATGCTCCATGACACATGTCATCACAATGCACCATACGCTTGTCATCACAGTGCTCCACAATCTTTTCATCACAAGGCTCCTTAAAATTTGTCATCACAATGCTCCATGCACTTCTCATCAAAATGCTCTCTCACAACTGATATCACAATGCTACATCACTATTTGTCAAAATACTCCCTCACCTCTGTCATCACAATGTTCCATGACTCCTGTCATCACAATGCTACATGCACTTATCATCACAATGTTCGATGACCCCTGACATCACAATGTTCCATAACACCTGTCATCAAAATATTCCATGACACTTTTCATCAAATTGCTCCATGACCCAGTCATCAGAATGCTCCCTGCCCTTCTCATCACAATGCACAATGCCCTTGCCATCAAAATGATCCATGACCTTTGTCATCACAAAGATCCATGACCCTTGGGATCACAATGCTCTATGTCATTGTCATCACAATGCTCCATGAACGCTCTCATCACATTGCTCCAGGCCCTTGTCTTCACAAAGCTCCATGACACATGTCATCAGAATGCTCCATGGCCTTCTCATCACAATGCTCCATGCCCTTGCCATCACAATGCTCCATTACCCAAGACATAAAAATGCTCCATGGCCCCTGCCATCACGATGTTCCATGGCCTTGTCATCACAAAGCTCCATGACCCTTCTCATCACAATGCTCCAAGAACCCAGTAATCACAATGCTCTATGCCCTTTTTCATCTCAATGATCCATGAACCCTGTCATCACAATGCACCATGCCCATCATCATAATGCTTCATGCTATTGTCATCACAATGAAATGAAAATGCTCCATGACCTCTGTCATAACAATGCTCCAAACCCTTGTGATCACAATATTCCATAACACTTGTCATCACAAAGCTCAATGACGCATGCCAACAGAATGCTCCTTGTTCTTCGCCTCACAATGTTCCATGCCCTTGTCATCACAATGTTCCAAGACCCCTGTAATCACAATGCTCCTTTCCCTTGTCATCAAAATACTCCATGACGCATGCCATCAGAATGCTCCATGGCCGTCTCATCACAATGCTCTATGCCCTATTCATCACAATGCTCCAAGACCCCTGTAATCACAATGTTCCATTTCGCTTTTCATCAGAATGCTCCCTGAGACTTGTCATCACAAGTCTCCATGGTCTTCTCATCACAATGCTCCAGGACGTTGTCATTACCATGCTCCATTCCCTTGTCATCACAATGCTCCATGACCCCTGTCATCACAATAATCCATGATTATTTTCATCCCAATGCTCCACGACCTACTCATCACAATGCTCCATGTCCAATATCATCACAATGCTCCATGACCACTGTCATCACAACACTCCATGACACCTGACAACACAATGATCCGGGACTCTTGTTATCACAATGCTCCATTCCCTAGTCATCACAATGCTCCATGACACCTGTCATCCCAAAACTCCATGAACATTTTCAGCCCATTGCTCCATGACCCTTGTCATCACAATGATCCGTGCCCTTGTCTTCTCAATGCTCCATGACACCTGTTTTCACAATGTTCCCTGACGGTTGTCATCACAGTGCTCCATGACACCTGTCATCAAAATGCTCCATGCCGTTGTCAGCAAAATGCTACATGACCTTGTCATTACAATGCTCTATGCGCTTGTCATCACAATACTCCATTTCCATTGTCATCACAATCCTCCATGAACCTTGGGATCACATTGCTTCATGCCCTTTTCATCACAATGCTCCATGCTCCTTGATACCAAAATGATCCATGACCTCTCTCATCACAATGCTCCAAACCCTTGTGATCACAGTGTTCCATAACACTTCTCTTCACAACACTCCATGATGCTTGTCATCACAGTATTCCATGCACTTTTCATCACAATGCTCCATGACATTTGTCATCACAATGCTCAATACACTTGTCATCAAAATGCTCCCTGACACTTGTTGTCTGTATGCTCCTTGAACGCTGTCATGACAAGGCTCCATGCCTTTTTCATCACAATGATCCATGCCCTTTTCATCACAATGCTCCAAGACCCATGTAATCTCAATGCTCCATGCCATTGTCATCACAATGCTCAATGACGCATGCCATCATAATGCTCCTTGTTCTTCTCCTCACAATGCTCCATGCCCTTGTCATCACAATGTTCCAAGACCCCTGTAATCACAATGATACATGCCCTTGTCATCAAAAATCTCCATGACGCATGTCATCAGAATGCTCCATGGCATTCTCATCACAATGCTCCAAGACCCCTGAAATCACAATGCTCCTGGCCCCTTTTCATCAGAATGCTCCATGAGACTTGTCATCACAACTCTTCATGGACTTCTCATAACAATGCTCCAGGACCCTGTCATCCCAATGCTCCATTCCCTTGTCATCACAATGCTCCATGACCACTGTCATCACAACACTCCATGACAACTGACAACACAATGATCCGGGACTCTTGTCATCACAATGCTCCATTGCCTAGTCATCACAATGCTCCATGACCCGTGTCATCACAATACTCCATGAACATTTTCAGCCAAGTGCTCCATGACACTTGTCAAGCCAATGACCCATGCCCTTGTCATCCCAATGCTCCATGACACCTGTATTCACAATGCTCCGTGACGATTGTCATCACAGTGCTCCATGACACATGTCATCACAATGCTCCATGCCTTTGTCAGCAAAATGCTACATGACCTTGTCATTATAATGCTCTATGCGCTTGTCATCTCAATACTCCATTTCCATTGTCATCACAATACTCCATGAACCTTGGGATCACATTGCTTCATGCCATTGTCATCACAATGCTCCATGCTCCTTGAAATCATAATGATCCATGACCTCTGTCATCACAATGCTCCAAACCCTTGTGATCACATTGTTCGATAACACTTGTCATCACAACGCTCCATGATGCCAGTCATCACAATACTCCATGCCCTTTTCATCACAATGCTCCATGACCTTTGTCATCACAATGCTCAATACACTTGTCATCACAATGCTCCCTGACACTTGTCATCAGAATGCTCCTTGAACCCTGTCAGGAAATGGCTCCATGCCTTTTTCATCACAATGCCCCATGCCGTTTTCATCACAATGCTCCATGTCATTGTCATCAAAATACTCCACAAGCTTGTCATCAGAATGCTCCATGACCCTTGTCATCACAATTCTCCATGCACTTGTCAGCACAATGTTCCCTGACCCTTGTCATCACAATGCTCCAAACCATTGTCATCAAAATGCTCCATTACATCTGTCATCAGAATCCTCCATGACACTTGGCATCACAATGCTCCATGCCATTGCATCACAAAGGGCCATTACATATGTCATCACAATGCTCCCTGACAACTCTCTTCACAATACTGCATGACCTGGTCATCACAATGCTCCATGCCCTTGTCATCACAATGTGCCATTCCAACTGTCATTGCAATAATCCATGCAACTTATTAGACCAATGTTCCAAGCCCTTGTCATCACAATGCTCCGTGCCCTTGTTATCACAATGCTCCATTACCCCTGTCATCACCATGTTCCGTGACTCCAGTCATCACAATGCTTCATGTCCTTTGTCATCACAATGGTCCATGCCCTCGTCATCAAAAGTCTATGTGTCCTATTTAACCACAATGCTCCATGGACTTTTCTTCACAATGCACTTTATATTTGTCATCACAATGCTCCATGTGCTTGTCAGCACAATGCTCCATGACACATGTCATCACAATGCACCATACGCTTGTCATCACAGTGCTCCACAATCTTTTCATCACAATGCTCCTTAAAATTTGTCATCACAATGCTCCATGCACTTCTCATCATAATGCTCTCTCACCACTGATATAACAATGCTACATCACTAGTTGTCACAATACTCCCGCACCTCTGTCATCACAATGTTCCATGACTCCGGTCATCACAATGCTACATGCACTTATCATCACAATGTTCGATGACCCCTGACATCACAATGTTCCATAACCCCGGTCACCAAAATATTCCATGACACTTTTCATCAAATTGCTCCATGACCCTGTCATCAGAATGCTCCCTGCCCTTCTCATCACAATGCACAATGCCCTTGCCATCAAAATGATCCATGACCTTTGTCATCACAAAGATCCATGACCCTTGGGATCACAATGCTCCATGTCATTCTCATCACAATGCTCCATGAACGCTCTCATCACATTGCTCCAGGCCCTTGTCTCCACAAAGCTCCATGACACATGTCATCAGAATGCTCCATGGCCTTCTCATCACAATGTTCCATGCCCTTGCCATCACAATGCTCCATTACCCAAGACATAACAATGCTCCAAGACCCCTGCCATCACGATGTTCCATGGCCTTGTCATCACAAAGCTCCATGACCCTTCTCATCACAATGCTCCAAGAACCCTGTAATCACAATGCTCTATGCCCTTTTTCATCTCAATGTTCCATGAACACTGTCATCACAATGCACCATGCCCATCATCATAATGCTTCACGCTATTGTCATCACAATGAAATGAAAATGCTCCATGACCTCTGTCATAACAATGCTCCAAACCCTTGTGATCACAATATTCCGTAACACTTGTCATCACAAAGCTCAATGACGCATGCCATCAGAATGCTCCTTGTTCTTCGCCTCACAATGCTCCATGCCCTTGTCATCACAATGTTCCAAGACCCCTGTAATCACAATGCTCCTTTCCCTTGTCATCAAAAAACTCCATGACGCATGTCATCAGAATGCTCCATGGATTTCTCATCACAATGCTCCATGCCCTAGTCATCACAATGCTCCAAGACCCCTGTAATCACAATGTTCCATTTCCCTTTTCATCAGAATGCTCCCTGAGACTTGTCATCACAAGTCTCCATGGTCTTCTCATCACAATGCTCCAGGACCTTGTCATTACCATGCTCCATTCCCTTGTCATCACAATGCTCCATGACCACTGTCATCACAATAATCCATGATTATTTTCATCCCAATGCTCCACGACCTACTCATCACAATGCTCCATGTCCAATATCATCACAATGCTCCATGACCACTGTCATCACAACACTCCATGACACCTGACAACACAATGAACCGGGACTCTTGTCATCACAATGCTCCATTCCCTAGTCATCACAATGCTCCATGACCCCTGTCATCCCAACACTCCATGAACATTTTCAGCCCATTGCTCCATGACCCTTGTCATCACAATGATCCATGAACTTGTCATCCCAATGATCCATGCCCTTGTCATCCCAATGCTCCATGACCCCTGTTTTCACAATGTTCCGTGACGGTTGTCATCACAGTGCTCCATGACACCTGTCATCAAAATGCTCCATGCCGTTGTCAGCAAAATGCTACATGACCTTTTCATTACAATGCTCTATGCGCTTGTCATCACAATACTGCATTTCCATTGTCATCACAATCCTCCATGAACCTTGGGATCACATTGCTTCATGCCCTTTTCATCACAATGCTCGATGCTCCTTGAAATCAAAATGCTCCATGACCTCTGTCATAACAATGCTCCAAACCCTTGTGATCACAATATTCCATAACACTTGTCATCACAATGCCCCATGACGCTCGTCATCACAATTATCAATAGTCTTCTCATCACAATGTGCCATGACCATTGTCATCACAATGCTCAATACACTTGTCATCAAAATGCTCCCTGACACTTATTGTCTGTATGCTCCTTGAATCCTGTCATGACAAGGCTCCATGCCATTTTCATCACAGTGATCCATGTCCTTTTCTTCACAATGCTCCAAGAAACATGTAATCTCAATGCTCCATGCCCTTGTCATCAGAAAGCTTAATGACTCATGCCATCAGAATGCTCCTTGTTCTTCTCCTCACAATGCTCCTTGCCCTTGTCATCGCAATCTTCCAAGACCCCTGTAATCACAATGCTCAATGCCCTTGTCATCAAAAAACTCCATGACGCATGTCATCAGAATGCTCCATGGCCTTCTCATCACAATGCTCCATGCACTAGTCATCACAATACTCCAAGACCCCTGTAATCACAATGTTCCATGTCCCTTTTCATCAGAATGCTCCATGAGACTTATCATCACAAGTCTCTATTGTCTTCTCATCACAATGCTCCAGGACCTTGTCATCACCATGCTCCATTCCCTTTTCATCACAATTCTCCATGAACCCTGTCATCACAATAATCCATGAACATTTTCAGAACAATGCTCCACGACCTACTCATCACAATGCTCCATGGCCAATATCATCACAATGCTCCATGACCACTGTCATCACAACACTCCATGACACCTGACAACACAATGATCCGGGACTCTTGTCATCACAAAGTTCCATTCCTTAGTCATCACAATGCTCCATGTCCACTGTCATCACAACACTCCATGAACATTTTCAGCCCAGTGCTCCATGACCCTTGTCATCAAAATGATCCATGCCCTTGTCATCCCAATGCTCCATGACCCCTGTATTCACAATGCTCCGTGACGCTTGTCATCACAGTGCTCCATTACACATGTCATCACAATGCTCCATGCCTTTGTCAGCAAAATGCTACATGACTTTGTCATTAAAATGCTCTATGCGCTTGTCATCACAATACTCCACTTCCATTTTCATCACAATCTTCCATGAACCTTGGGATCACATTGCTTCATGCCCTTGTCATCACAATGCTCCATGCTCCTTGAAATCAAAATGATCCATGACCTCTCTCATCACAATGCTCCAAACACTCGTGATCACAGTGTTCCATAACACTTGTCATCACAACACTCCATGATGCCTGTCATCACAGTATCCCATGCACTTTTCATCACAATGCTCCATGACATTTGTCATCACAATGCTCAATACACTTGTCATCAAAATGCTCCCTGAAACTTGTTGTCTGTATGCTCCTTGAACCCTGTCATGACAAGGCTCCATGCCATTTTCATCACAATGATCCGTGTTCATCATAATGCTCCAAGACCCATGCAATCTCAATGCTCCATGCCATTGTCATCACAAAGCTCTATGACGCATGCCATCATAATGCTCCTTGTTCTTCTCCTCACAATGCTCCATGCCCTTGTCATCACAATGTTCCAAGACCCCTGTAATCACAATGCTCCATGCACTTGTCATCAAAAAAATCCATGACACATGTCATCAGAATGCTCCATGGCATTCTCATCACAATGCTCCATGCCCTAGTCATCACAATGCTCCAAGACCCCTGAAATCACAATGCTCCTGGCCCCTTTTCAGCAGAATGCTCCATGAGACTTGTCATCACAACTCTTCATGGTCTTCTCATAACAGTGCTCCAGGATATTGTAATCCCCATCCTCCATTCCCTTGTCATCACAATGCTCCATGACCACTGTCATCACAACACTCCATGACACCTGACAACACAATGATCCGGGACACTTGTCATCACAATGCTCCATTCCCTAGTCATCACAATGCTCCATGACCCGTGTCATCACAATACTCCATGAACATTTTCAGCAAAGTGTTCCATGACACTTGTCATCCCAATGACCAATGCACTTGTCATCCCAATGCTCCATGACCCCTGTATTCACAATGCTCCGTGACGCTTGTCATCACAGTGCTCCATGACACATGTCATCACAATGCTCCATGCCTTTGTCAGCAAAATGCTGCATGACCTTGTCATTATAATGCTCTATGCGCTTGTCATCTCAATACTCCATTTCCATTGTCATCACAATCCTCCATGAACCTTGGGATCACATTGCTTCATTCCATTGTCATCACAATGCTCCATGCTCCTTGAAATCAAAATGATCCATGACCTCTGTCATCAAAATGCTCCAAACCCTTGTGATCACATTGTTCCATAGCAGTTGTCGTCACAATGCTCCATGACTTTTGTCAGCACAATTATCAATACACTTTTCATCACAATGCTCCCTGACACTTGTCATCAGAATGCTCCTTGAAACCTGTCACGAAAATGCTCCATGCCTTTTTCATCATAATGCCCCATTCCGTTTTCATAATAATGCTCCATGCCATTGTCATCAAAATATTCCACAAGCTTGTCATCAGAATGCTCCATGAACCTTGTCATCACAATTCTCCATGCACTTGTCAGCACAATGCTCCCTGAACTTTGTCATCTCAATGCTCCAAGCCATTGTCATCAAAATGCTCCATTACCTTTGTCATCAGAATCCTCCATGACACTTGGAATCACAATGCTCCATGCCATTGTCATCACAAAGGGCCATTACATATGTCATCATAATGCTCCCTGACACCTGCCTTCACAATACTGCATGACATGGTCATCACAATGCTCCATACCCTTGTCATCACAATGTGCCATTCCAACTGTCATCGCAATAAACCATGCAACTTATTAGACCAATGTTCCATGCCCTTGTCATCACAATGCCCCATGACCTTTTTATCACAATGCTCCATGACCCCTGTCATCACCATGCTTCGTGACTCCAGTCATCACAATGCTTCATGACCTTTGTCATCACAATTGTCCATGCCCTCGTCATCAACCATCTCTGTGACCTATTTAACCACAATGCTCCATGAACTTTTCTTCACAATGCTCTTTGACATTTGTCATCACCATGCTCCATGTGCTTGTCAGCACAATGCTCCATGACACATTTCATCACAATGCACCATACGCTTGTCATCACAGTGCTCCACAATCTTGTCATCACAATGCTTCTTAAAATTTGTCATCACAGTGCTCCATGCACTTCTCATCAAAATGCTCTCTCACCACTGATATCACTATGCTACATCACTGTTTGTCACAATACTCCCTCACCCCTGTCATCACAATGTTCCATGACTCCTGTCATCACAATGCTACATGCACTTATCATCACAATGTTCGATGACCCCTGACATCACAATGTTCCATAACAACTGTCATCACAATGTTCCATGACACTTTTCATCAAATTGCTCCATGACCCTGTCATCAGAATGCACCCTGCCCTTCTCATCACAATGCACAACGCCCTTGCCATCAAAATGCTCCCTGAACTTTGTCATCACAAAGATCCATGACCCTTGGCATCACAACGTTCCATGTCATTGTCATCACAATGCTCCAAGAACGCTCTCATCACATTGCTCCATGCCCTTGTCTTCACAAAGCTCCATGACACATGTCATCAGAATGCTGCAAGGCATTCTCATCACAATGCTCCATGCCCTTGCCATCACAATTCTCCATTACACAAGACATAGCAATGCACTATGACACCTGCCATCACGATGTTCCATGGCCTTGTCATCACAAAGCTCTATGACCCTTCTCATCACAATGCTCCGAGAACCCTTTAATCACAATGCTCTATGCCCTAGTCATCACAATGCTCCAAGACCCCTGTAATCACAATGCTCCATGCCCCTATTCATCAGAATGCTCCATGAGACTTGCCATCACAATTCTTCATGGTCTTCTCATCACAACGCTCCAGGACCTTGTCATCACCGTGCTCCATTCCCTTGTTATCACAATGCTCCATGACCATTCTCATCACAGCATACCATGATACCTGACAACACAATGATCCCGGACTCTTGTCATCACAATGCTCCATGACCCGTGTCATCACAACACTCCATGAACATTTTCAGCCCAGTGCTCCATGACCCTTGTCATCCCAATGATCCATGCCCTTGTCATCCCAATTTTCATTGATCCCTGTATTCACAATGCTCCGTGACGATTGTCATCACAGTGCTCCATGACACATATCATCACATGTTCCATGCCTTTGTCAGCAAAATGCTACATGACATTGTCATTACAATGCTCTATGCGCCTGTCATCACAATACTCCATTTCCATTGTCATCACAATCCTCCCTGAACTTGGGATCGCATTGCTTCATGCCCTTGTCATCACAATGCTCCATGCTCCTTGAAATCAAAATGATCCATGACCTCTCTCATCACAATGCTCCAAACACTCGTGATCACAGTGTTCCATAACACTTGTCATCACAACACTCCATGATGCCTGTCATCACAGTATCCCATGCACTTTTCATCACAATGCTCCATGACATTTGTCATCACAATGCTCAATACACTTGTCATCAAAATGCTCCCTGAAACTTGTTGTCTGTATGCTCCTTGAACCCTGTCATGACAAGGCTCCATGCCATTTTCATCACAATGATCCGTGTTCATCATAATGCTCCAAGACCCATGCAATCTCAATGCTCCATGCCATTGTCATCACAAAGCTCTATGACGCATGCCATCATAATGCTCCTTGTTCTTCTCCTCACAATGCTCCATGCCCTTGTCATCACAATGTTCCAAGACCCCTGTAATCACAATGCTCCATGCACTTGTCATCAAAAAAATCCATGACACATGTCATCAGAATGCTCCATGGCATTCTCATCACAATGCTCCATGCCCTAGTCATCACAATGCTCCAAGACCCCTGAAATCACAATGCTCCTGGCCCCTTTTCAGCAGAATGCTCCATGAGACTTGTCATCACAACTCTTCATGGTCTTCTCATAACAGTGCTCCAGGATATTGTAATCCCCATCCTCCATTCCCTTGTCATCACAATGCTCCATGACCACTGTCATCACAACACTCCATGACACCTGACAACACAATGATCCGGGACACTTGTCATCACAATGCTCCATTCCCTAGTCATCACAATGCTCCATGACCCGTGTCATCACAATACTCCATGAACATTTTCAGCAAAGTGTTCCATGACACTTGTCATCCCAATGACCAATGCACTTGTCATCCCAATGCTCCATGACCCCTGTATTCACAATGCTCCGTGACGCTTGTCATCACAGTGCTCCATGACACATGTCATCACAATGCTCCATGCCTTTGTCAGCAAAATGCTGCATGACCTTGTCATTATAATGCTCTATGCGCTTGTCATCTCAATACTCCATTTCCATTGTCATCACAATCCTCCATGAACCTTGGGATCACATTGCTTCATTCCATTGTCATCACAATGCTCCATGCTCCTTGAAATCAAAATGATCCATGACCTCTGTCATCAAAATGCTCCAAACCCTTGTGATCACATTGTTCCATAGCAGTTGTCGTCACAATGCTCCATGACTTTTGTCAGCACAATTATCAATACACTTTTCATCACAATGCTCCCTGACACTTGTCATCAGAATGCTCCTTGAAACCTGTCACGAAAATGCTCCATGCCTTTTTCATCATAATGCCCCATTCCGTTTTCATAATAATGCTCCATGCCATTGTCATCAAAATATTCCACAAGCTTGTCATCAGAATGCTCCATGAACCTTGTCATCACAATTCTCCATGCACTTGTCAGCACAATGCTCCCTGAACTTTGTCATCTCAATGCTCCAAGCCATTGTCATCAAAATGCTCCATTACCTTTGTCATCAGAATCCTCCATGACACTTGGAATCACAATGCTCCATGCCATTGTCATCACAAAGGGCCATTACATATGTCATCATAATGCTCCCTGACACCTGCCTTCACAATACTGCATGACATGGTCATCACAATGCTCCATACCCTTGTCATCACAATGTGCCATTCCAACTGTCATCGCAATAAACCATGCAACTTATTAGACCAATGTTCCATGCCCTTGTCATCACAATGCCCCATGACCTTTTTATCACAATGCTCCATGACCCCTGTCATCACCATGCTTCGTGACTCCAGTCATCACAATGCTTCATGACCTTTGTCATCACAATTGTCCATGCCCTCGTCATCAACCATCTCTGTGACCTATTTAACCACAATGCTCCATGAACTTTTCTTCACAATGCTCTTTGACATTTGTCATCACCATGCTCCATGTGCTTGTCAGCACAATGCTCCATGACACATTTCATCACAATGCACCATACGCTTGTCATCACAGTGCTCCACAATCTTGTCATCACAATGCTTCTTAAAATTTGTCATCACAGTGCTCCATGCACTTCTCATCAAAATGCTCTCTCACCACTGATATCACTATGCTACATCACTGTTTGTCACAATACTCCCTCACCCCTGTCATCACAATGTTCCATGACTCCTGTCATCACAATGCTACATGCACTTATCATCACAATGTTCGATGACCCCTGACATCACAATGTTCCATAACAACTGTCATCACAATGTTCCATGACACTTTTCATCAAATTGCTCCATGACCCTGTCATCAGAATGCACCCTGCCCTTCTCATCACAATGCACAACGCCCTTGCCATCAAAATGCTCCCTGAACTTTGTCATCACAAAGATCCATGACCCTTGGCATCACAACGTTCCATGTCATTGTCATCACAATGCTCCAAGAACGCTCTCATCACATTGCTCCATGCCCTTGTCTTCACAAAGCTCCATGACACATGTCATCAGAATGCTGCAAGGCATTCTCATCACAATGCTCCATGCCCTTGCCATCACAATTCTCCATTACACAAGACATAGCAATGCACTATGACACCTGCCATCACGATGTTCCATGGCCTTGTCATCACAAAGCTCTATGACCCTTCTCATCACAATGCTCCGAGAACCCTTTAATCACAATGCTCTATGCCCTAGTCATCACAATGCTCCAAGACCCCTGTAATCACAATGCTCCATGCCCCTATTCATCAGAATGCTCCATGAGACTTGCCATCACAATTCTTCATGGTCTTCTCATCACAACGCTCCAGGACCTTGTCATCACCGTGCTCCATTCCCTTGTTATCACAATGCTCCATGACCATTCTCATCACAGCATACCATGATACCTGACAACACAATGATCCCGGACTCTTGTCATCACAATGCTCCATGACCCGTGTCATCACAACACTCCATGAACATTTTCAGCCCAGTGCTCCATGACCCTTGTCATCCCAATGATCCATGCCCTTGTCATCCCAATTTTCATTGATCCCTGTATTCACAATGCTCCGTGACGATTGTCATCACAGTGCTCCATGACACATATCATCACATGTTCCATGCCTTTGTCAGCAAAATGCTACATGACATTGTCATTACAATGCTCTATGCGCCTGTCATCACAATACTCCATTTCCATTGTCATCACAATCCTCCCTGAACTTGGGATCGCATTGCTTCATGAACTTGTCATCACAATGCTCCATGCACCTTGAAATCAAAATGATCCATGACCTCTCTCATCACAATGCTCCAAACCCTTGTGATCACAGTGTTCATAACACTTGTCATCCCAACGCTCCATGATGCCTGTCATCACAATACTCCATGCCCTTTTCATAACAATGCTCCATGACCTTTGTGATCACAATGCTCAATACACTTGTCATCACAATGCTCCCTGACAGTTGTCATCACAATGCTCCTTGAACCCTGTCAGGAAAAGGCTCCATGCCATTTTCATCACAATGCCCCATGCCGTTTTCATCACAATCCTCCATGCCATTGTCATCAAAATACTCCACAATCTTGTCATCAGAATGCTCCATGACCCTAGTAATCACAATTCTCCATGCACTTGTCAGCACAATGCTCCCTGAACCTTGTCATCACAATTCTCCAAGCAATTGTCATCACAATGCTCCATTACATTTGTCATCAAAATCTTCCATGCCACTTGGCATCACAATGCTCCATGCCATTGTCACCACAATGGGCCATTACATATGTCATCACAATGCTCCCTGACACCTGTCTTCACAATACTGCATGATCTGGTCATCACAATGCTCCATGCCCTTGTCATCACAATGTGCCATTCCAACTGTCATCACAATAATCCATGAAACTTATTAGACAAATGTTCCATGCCCTTATCATCACAATGTTCCATGCCCTTGTTATCACAATGCTCCATGACGCCTGTCATCACAATGCCCCGTGACTCCAGTCATCACAATGATTCATGACCTCTGTCATCACAATGGTCCATGCCCTCATCATCAACAGTCTCTGTGACCTTTTTAACCACAATGCTCCATGAACTTTTCATCACAATGCTCTTTGACTCTTGTCATCACAGTGCTCCATGTGGTTGTCAGCACAGTGCTCCATGACACATGTCATCACAATGCACCATAAACTTGTCATCACAGTGCCCCACAATCTTGTCATCACAATGCTCCATAAAATTTTTCATCACAATGCTCCATGCACTTCTCATCAAAATGCTCTCTCACCACTGATATCACAATGCTACATCACTATTTGTCACAATACTCCCTCACCCCTGTCATCACAATGTTCCATGACTCCTGTCATCACAATGCTACATGCACTTATCATCACAATGTTCGATGACCCCTGACATCACAATGTTCCATAACACCTGTCATCAAAATGTTCCATGACACTTTTCATCAAATTGCTCCATGACCCTGTAATCAGAATGCTCCCTGCCCTTCTCAACACAATGCACAACACCCTTGCCATCAAAATGATCCATGACCTTTGTCATCACAAAGATTCATGACCCTTGGCATCAAAAAGCTCCATGTCATTGTCATCACAATGCTCCATGAACGCTCTCATCACATTGCTCCATGCCCTTGTCTTCACAAAGCTTCATGACACATGTCAACAGAATGCTCCATGGCCTTCTTATCACAATGCTCCACGCCCTTGCCATCACAATGCTCTATTACAAAAGACATAACAATGCTCCATGACCCCTGCCATCACGATGTTCCATGGCCTTGTCATCACAAAGATCCATGACCCTTCTCATCACAATGCACCAAGAACCATGTAATCACAATGTTCTATGCCCTTTTTCATCTCAATGATCCATGAACCCTGTCATCACAATGCACCGTGCCCATCATCATAATGCTTCATGCTATTGTCATCACAATGAAATCAAAATGCTCCATGACCTCTGTCATAACAATGCTCCAAACCCTTGTGATCACAATATTCCATAACACTTGTCATCACAATGCCCCATGACGCTCGTCATCACAATTATCAATAGTCTTCTCATCACAATGTGCCATGACCATTGTCATCACAATGCTCAATACACTTGTCATCAAAATGCTCCCTGACACTTGTTGTCTGTATGCTCCTTGAATCCTGTCATGACAAGGCTCCATGCCTTTTTCATCACAGTGATCCATGTCCTTTTCTTCACAATGCTCCAAGAAACATGTAATCTCAATGCTCCATGCCCTTGTCATCAGAAAGCTTAATGACTCATGCCATCAGAATGCTCCTTGTTCTTCTCCTCACAATGCTCCTTGCCCTTGTCATCGCAATCTTCCAAGACCCCTGTAATCACAATGCTCAATGCCCTTGTCATCAAAAAACTCCATGACGCATGTCATCAGAATGCTCCATGGCCTTCTCATCACAATGCTCCATGCACTAGTCATCACAATACTCCAAGACCCCTGTAATCACAATGTTCCATGTCCATTTTCATCAGAATGCTCCATGAGACTTGTCATCACAAGTCTCTATTGTCTTCTCATCACAATGCTCCAGGACCTTGTCATCACCATGCTCCATTCCCTTTTCATCAAAATTCTCCATGAACCCTGTCATCACAATAATCCATGAACATTTTCAGAACAATGCTCCACGACCTACTCATCACAATGCTCCATGGCCAATATCATCACAATGCTCCATGACCACTGTCATCACAACACTCCATGACACCTGACAACACAATGATCCGGGACTCTTGTCATCACAAAGTTCCATTCCCTAGTCATCACAGTGCTCCATGACCACTGTCATCACAACACTCCATGAACATTTTCAGCCCAGTGCTCCATGACCCTTGTCATCAAAATGATCCATGCCCTTGTCATCCCAATGCTCCATGACCCCTGTATTCACAATGCTCCGTGACGCTTGTCATCACAGTGCTCCATGACACATGTCATCACAATGCTCCATGCCTTTGTCAGCAAAATGCTACATGACCTTGTCATTAAAATGCTCTATGCGCTTGTCATCACAATACTCCATTTCCATTGTCATCACAATCTTCCATGAACCTTGGGATCACATTGCTTCATGCCCTTGTCATCACAATGCTCCATGCTCCTTGAAATCTAAATGATCCATGACCTCTCTCATCACAATGCTCCAAACACTCGTGATCACAGTGTTCCATAACACTTGTCATCACAACGCTCCATGATGCCTGTCATCACAATACTCCATGCCCTTTTCATCACAATGCTCCCTGACACTTGTCATCACAATTCTCAATTCACTTGTCATCACAATGCTCCCTGACACTTGTCATCAGAATGCTCCTGGAAACCTTTCAGGAAAAGGCTCCATGCATTTTTCATCACAATGCCCCATGCCGTTTTCATCACAATGCTCCATGCCATTGTCATCAAAATACTCCACAAGCTTGTCATCAGAATGCTCCATGACCCTTGTCATCACAATTCTCCATGCATTTGTCATCAGAATGCTACATGACACTTGTCATCACAATGCTCCAAGCCATTGTCATCACAATGCTCCATTACATTTGTCATCAGAATCCTCCATGACACTTGGCATCACAATGCTCCATGTCATTGTCATCACAATGGGCCATTACATATGTCTTCATAATGCTCCCTGACACCTGTCTTCACAATACTGCATGACCTGGTCATCACAATGCTCCATGCCCTTGTCATCACAATGCACCATTCCAACTGTCATCGCAATAATCCATGCAACTTATTAGACCAATGCTCCATTCCCTTGGTATCACAATGCTCCATGACCCCTGTCATCACAATGCTCCGTGAACCCTGTCATCACAATGCTCCCTGACTCCAGTCATCTCAATGCTTTATAACGTTTGTCATCACAATGATCCATGCCCGCATCATCACAAGGCTCTGTGACCTTTATAACCACAATCCTCCATAAACTTTTCATCACAATTCTCTGTGACCCTTGTCATTACAATGCTCCATATCTTTGTCAGAACAATGCTCCATGACCATTGTCTTCACAATGTGCCACGCGCATTTCATCACAACGGTCCACAACCTTGTCATTGCAATGCTCCATAAACCTTGTAATCACAATGGTCCATGAACTTCTCATCAAAATTCTCTCTCACCAGGGATATCACAATGTTCCATCACTAGTCATCACAATACTCAGTCACCCCTGTAATCACAATGATCCATGACCCTGTCATTACACTGCTACATCCCCTTACCATCACAATGTTCCATGACACCTGTCATCAAAATGCTCCATGACCCATTTCATCCCAAAGCTCCAAGACCCCTGACATCACAATGTTCTTTAACCCCTGCCATCAAAATGTTCCATTACATTTTTCATCAAATTGCTGCATGACTCGGTCATCAAAATGCTCCCTGCTTTTCTCATCACAATGCACCATGCCCTTGTCATCACAAAGCTCCATGACGCATGTCATCAGAATGTTCCATGGCCTTCTCATCACAATGCTGCATGCCCTTGTCATCACAATGCTCCAAGACCCATGTAAACACAATGCCCCATGCCACTTTTCATCTCAGTGCACCATGAACCCTGTCATCACAATGCACCATGCACATCATCATAATGCTTCAGTCTATTGTCATCACAATGAAATTAATATTCTCCATTACCTCTGTCATCATAATGCTCCAAACGCTTGTGATCACAATGATCCATAACACTTATCATCACAACACCCAATGACGCTCATCATCACTATTATCCCTGGTCTTCTCATCACAATGCTCCATGATCTTTGTCATCACAATGCTCAATTCACTTGTCATCACAATGCTCCCTGACACTTGTCGTCAGGATGCTCCTTGAACCCTGACATGACAAGGCTCCATGCCTTTTTCATCACAATGATCCATGCCATTTTCATCACAATGTTCCAAGACCCCTGTAATCACAATGCTCCATGCCCCTTTTCATCAGAATGCTCCAAGAGACTTGTCATCACAAGTCTCCATGGACTTCTCATCACAATGCTCCAGGACCTTATCATCACCATGCTCCATTCCCTTGTCATCACAATGCTCCAAGCCATTGTCATCACAAGGCTCCATTACCTTTGTCATCACAATCCTCCATGACACATGGCATCACAATGCTCCATGCCATTGTCATCACAATGGGCCATTACATATGTCATCACAATGCTCCGTGACACCTCTCTTCACAATACTGCATGACCTGGTCATTACAATGCTACATGGCCTTGTCATCACAATGTGCCATTCCAACTTTCATCACAATAATCCATGAAACATATTAGACCAATGTTCCATGCCCTTGTCATCACAATGCTCCATGCCCTTGTTATCACAGTGCTCCATGACCCCTGTCATCACAATGCTCCGTGACTCCCGTCATCACAATGCTTCATGACTTTTGTCATCACAATGGTCCATGCCGTCGTCATCAACAGTCTCTGACCTTTTTAACCACAATGCTCCATGAACTTTTCATCACAATGCTCTTTGACCCTTGTCATCACAATGCTCCATGTGCTTCTCAGCACAGTGATCTATGACACATGTCATCACAATGCACCAAGCGCTTGTCATCACAGTGCTCCACAATCTTGTCATCACAATGCTCCTTAAAATTTGTCATCACAATGCTCCATGTACTTCTCATCAAAATGCTCTCTCACCACTGATATCACAATGCTACATCACTAATTGTCAAAATACTCCCTCACCCCTGTCATCACAATTTTCCATGACTCCGGTCATCACAATGCTACATGCACTTATCATCACAATGTTCGATGACCCATGACATCACAATGTTCCATAACAACTGTTATCAAAATGTTCCATGACACTTTTCAGCAAATTGCTCCAAGACCCTGTCATCAGAATGCTCCCTGCCCTTCTCATCACCATGCACAACGCCCTTGCCATCAAAATGCTCCATGACCTTTGTCATCACAAAGATCCATGACCATTGGCATCACAATGCTCCATGTCATTGTCATCACAATGCCCCATGAACGCTCTTATCACATTGCTCCATGCCCATGTCTTCACAAAGCTCCATGACACATGTCATCAGAATGCTCCATGGCCTTCTCATCACAATGCTCCATGCCCTTGCCATCACAATGCTCCATTATCCTAGTAATAACAATGATCCATGACCTCTGCCATCACGATGTTCCATGGCATTGACATCACAAAGCTGATTGACCCTTCTCATCACAAGGCTCCAAGAACCCTGTAATCACAATGCTCTATGCCCCTTTTCATCTCAATGATCCATGAACCCTGTCATCACAATGAACCATGCCCATCATCATAATGCTTCATGCTATTGTCATCACAATGAAATCAAAATGCTCCATGACCTCTGTCATAACAATGCTCCAAACCCTTGTGATCACAATATTCCATAACACTTGTCATCACAATGCCCCATGAGTCGTGTCATCACAATTATCAATGGTCTTCTCATCACAATGATCCATGACCATTGTCATCACAAAGCTCAATACACATGTCATCAAAATGCTCCCAGACACTTGTTTTCTGTATGCTCCTTGAACCCTGTCATGACAAGGCCTCATGCCTTTTTCAGCACAATGATCCTTGCCCTTTTCATCACAATGCTCCAAGACCCATGTAATCACAATGCTCCATGCCCTTGTCATCACAAAGCTCAATGACGCATGCCATCAGAATGCTCCTTGGTTTTCGCCTCACAATGTTCCATGCCCTTGTCATCACCATGTTCCAAGACCCCTTTAATAACAATGCTTCATGCCCGTTTTCATCAGTATGCTCCATGAGACTTGTCATCACAAGGCTCCATGGTTTTGTCATCACAATGCTTCTCGACCTTGTCAAGAATATTTTCAATGGCCCTTGTCATCATAATGCTCCATGCCCTAATCATCACAATGCTCCATTTTATTTGTCAAAACAATTCTCCATTACATTTGGCATCACAATGCTCCCTGCCATTGTCATCGCAATGGACCATGACATATGTCATCACAATGCTCCCTGACACCTGTCTTCACAATACTCCATGACCTTCTCATCACAGTGCTCCATGCCCTTGTCGTCACAATGCACCATGCCCAAGGTCATCACAATAATCTATAAAACTTGTCAGAGCAATGCTCCATGCCCCTGTCATCACAATGCTCCATGCCCTTGTCATCACAATGCTCCATGACCCCTGTCATCACAATGCTCCGTGACTCCAGTCATCACAATGTTTCATAACGTTTGTCATCACAATGGTCCATGCCCGCGTCATCACAAGTCTCTGTGACCTTTGTAACCACAATGCTCCATAAATTTTCATCACAATTCTCTGTGACCCTTCTCATCACAATGCCCCATGTCTTTGTCAGAACAATGTTCCATGACCATTGTCATCACAATGTGCCACACACATTTCATCACAGCGGTTCACAACTTTGTCATCGCAATGCTCCATTAACCTTGTAATCACAATGGTCCATGCATTTCTCATCAAAATGCTCTCTCACCAGAGATATCACAATGTACCATCACTAGTCATCACAATACTCCCTCACCCCTGTAATCACAATGTTCCATGACCCTGTCATCCCAATGCTACATCCCCTTATCATCACAATGTTCATGACCCCTGCCATTACAATGTTCCATAAACCCTGTCATCAAAATTCTCCATGAACATTTCATCCCAAAGCTCCAAGACCCCTGATATCACAATGTTCCTTTACACTTTTCATCAAATTGCTGCATGACCCGATCATCAGTATGCTTCCTGCCCTTCTCATCATAATGCACCATGCCCTTGTCATCAAAATGCTCCATGACTTGTCATCACAAACCTCCATGACACTTGGCATCACAATGCTCCATGTCAATGTCATCACAATGCTCCATGAATTTTCTCATCACATTGTTCCATGTCCTTGTCATCACAAAGCTCCATGACATCTGTCATCACCATGCTCGATGCCCTTCTCATCACAATGCTCCATGCCCTTGTCCTTAGAATCCTGAATGACCCATGTATCACAGTGTTCTGTGCCCTTGTCATCACAATGCTCCATGCCAACTCTCATGAGAATAATCCATGAAACATTTCAGACCAATGTTCCATGCTTTTCTCATCAAAATGCTCCCTTACCCCTGTCATAACAATGCACCATGGCCCTTGCCATCACAATATTCCACGGCCTAGTCATCACAAGGTTCCATGACACTTGCCATCACAATGCTCAACACCCCTGAAATCACAATGCTCCATGCCCTTGTCATCACAAAGCTCCATGATGCATGTCATCAGAATATTCCAGGGCCTTCTCATCACAATGTTCCATGCCCTTGTCATCACAATGCTCCAAGACCCTTGTAATCACAATGCTCCATGCCCCTTTTCATCTCAATGTTCCATGAACACTGTCATCACAATGCACCATGCCCATCATCAAAATGCTTCAGGCTATTATCATCACAATGAAATCAATATTCTCCATGACCTCTGTCATCATAATGCTCCAAACCCTTGTGATCACAATGTTCCATAATACTTATTATCACAACACCCCATGACACTCATCATCACAATTATCCATGATCTTCTCATCACAGTGCTCCATGATCTTTGTCATCACAATGCTAAATACACTTGTCATCACAATGCTGCCTGACACTTGTCGTCGTATGCTCCTTGATCCATGTCATGACAAGGCTCCATGCCTTTTTCAAAACAATGATCCATGCCATTTTCATCACAATGCTCCAAGATCCCTGTAATCACAATGCTCCATGCCCTTGTCATCACAAAACTCCATGACGCATGTCATCAGAATGCTCCATGGCCTTCTCATCACAATGCTCCATGCCCTAGTCATCACAATGCTCCAAGACCCCTGTAATCACAATGCTCCATTCCCCTTTTCATCAGAATGCTCCATGAGACTTGTCATCACAAGTCGCCATGGACTTATCTTCACAATGCTCCAGGACATTGTCATCACCATGCTCCATTCCCTTTTCATCACAATGCTCCATGACCCCTGTCATCACAATAATCCATGAACATTTTCAGCCCAGTGCTCCACGACCTACTTATCACAATGCTCCATGGCCAATATCTTCACAATGCTCCATGACCACTGTTAACACAACACTCCATGACACCTGACAACACAATGATCCAGGACTCTTGTCATCACAATGATCCATTCCCTAGTCCTCACAAAGCTCCATGACCCCTGTCATCACCACACTCCTTGAACATTTTCAGCCCAGTGCTCCATGACACTTGTCATCACAATGATCCATGCCCATGTCATCCCAATGCTCCATGACCCCTGTATTCACAATGCTCCGTGACGCTTGTCATCACAGTGCTCCATGACACCTGTCATCACAATTCTCCATGCCTTTTTCAGCAAAATACTACATGACCTTCTCATTACAATGCTGTATGCGCTTGTCATCACAATCCTCCATGAACCTTGGGATCACATTGCTTCATGCCCTTTTCATCACAATGCTCCATGCTCCTTGAAATAAAAATGATCCATGACCTCTGTTATCACAATGCTCCAAACCCTTGTGATCACAATGTTCCATAAAACTTGTCATCACAATGCTCCATGATGCCTGTCATCACAATACTCCATGCCCTTTTCATCCCAATGCTCCATGACCTTTGTCATCACAATTCTCATTACACTTGTCATCACAATGCTCCCTGACACTTGTCATCAGAATGCTCCTTGAACCCTGTCACGAAAAGGCTCAATGCCTTTTTCATTACAATGCCCCATTCCATTTTCATCAAAATGCTCCGTGACTGTTGTCATCACAATGCTCCATGCCTTTGTCTGAAAAATATTCCATGACCCTTGTCATCACAATGTGCCATTCACTTTTCATCACAACGGTCCAGAAACTTGTCATTGCAAAGCTCCATAAACCTTGTAATCACAATGCTCCATACACTTCTCATCAAAATGCTCTCTCACCAGAGATATCACAATGTTCCATCACTAGTCGTCACAATACTCCCTCACCCCTGTAATCACAATGTCCCATGACCCCTGTCATCACAATGCTACATCCCTTTATCATCACAATGTTCCATGACCCCTGACATCACAATATTCTATAACCCGTGTCATCAAAATGTTCCAATACACTTTTCATCATATTGCTGCATGACCCTGTCATCAAAATACTCCCTGCCCTTCTCATCACAATGCATCATGCACTTATCATCAAAATGCTCCATGACCTTTGTCATCACAAAGCGCCATGACCCTTGGCATCACAATGCTCCATGTCATTGTCATCAAAATGCTTCATGAACCTTCTTATCACATTGCTCCATGCCCTTGTCATCACAACGCTCCATGACACTTGTCATCACAATGCTCGATGCCCTTCTCATCACAATGTGCCATGACATTGTCATTACAATCCTCCATGACCCATGTATCACAGTGTTCCATGCCCTTATCATCACAATGCTCTATGCCCACTCTCATCACAATAATCCATTAAATATTTTAGACCAATGCTCCATGCCCTTCTCATCACAATGCTCCTTTACCTCTGTCATAACAATGCTCCATGACACCTGCCATCACAATGTTCCACGGCCTTTTCATCACAAGGCTCCATGACACTTTTCATCACAATGCTCCACGAACCCTCTAATGAAAGTACTCCATGCCTTTTTCATCAAAAAGCTACATGACGCATGTCATCAGAATGTTCCATGGCCCTGTCACCGCAATGCTCCATGCCCTTGCCATCACAATGCTCCATGCGTCTTTTCATCACAATGCTCCATGAACCCTGTCATCACAATGGACCATGCCCATCATCATAATGCTTCAGGCTATTTTCATCACAATGAAATCAATATGCTCCATGACCTCTGTCATCACAATGCTCCAATCCCTTGTGATCACAATGTTCCATAACACTTATCATCACAACACCCTATGACGCTCATCATCACAATTATCCATGGTCTTCTCATCACAATGCTCCATGACTTTTGTCATCACAATGCTCAGTACACTTGTCATCACAATGCTCCCTTACACTTGTCATCAGTCTGCTCCATTAACCCTGTCATGACACGTCTCCATGCCTTTTTCATCACAATGATCCATGCCCTTTTAATCACAATGCTCCAAGACCCCTGTAATCACAATGCTCCATGCCCTTGTCATCAAAAACTCAATGACGCATGTCATCAGAATGCACCATGGCCTTCTCCTCACAATGGTCCATGCCCTTGTCATCACAATTCTCCAAGACCCTTGTAATCACAATGCTCCATGTCCCTTTTCATCAGAGTGCTCCATGAGACTTGTCATCACAAGTCTACATTGTCTTCTCATCAAAGTGCTCCAGGAACTTGTCATCAAAATGCTCCATGATCCCTGTCATCACAATACTCCATGAATATTTTCAGCCCAATGCTCTATGACCTTCTCATCAAAATGCTCCATGACCCCTGTCATCACAATACTCCATGAACATTTTCAGCCCAATGCTCCATGACCCTTGTCATCACAATGATCCATGCCCTTGTCATCCCAATGCTCCATGACCCCTGTATTCACAATGCTCCGTGACACTTGTCATCACAGTGCTCCATGACACCTGTCATCACAATGCTCCATGCCCTTGTTATCACATTGTTCCATGACCCCTGTCATCACTATGCTCCGTGACTTCATTCATCACAATGCTTCATGACCTTTGTCATCTCAATGGTCCATGCCCTCGTCATCAACAGTCTCTGTGACCATTTTAACCACAATGCTCCATGAACTTTTCATCACAATGCTCTTTGACCTTTGTCATCACATTCCTCGCTGCCTTTCTCAGCACAATTCTCCATGACACATGTCATCACAATGCTCCATGCACTTGTCAGCACAATGCTCCATGACACATGTCATCAAAATGCACCATGCGCTTGTCATCACAGTGCTCCACAATCTTGTCATCACAATGCTCCATAAAACTTGTCATCACCATGCTCCATGCACTTCTCATCAAAATGCTCTCTCACCACTGATATCACAATGTTACATCACCTTTCGTCACAATACTCCCTCACCCCTGTCATCACAATGTTCCATGACTCCTGTCATCACAATGCTACATGCACATATCATCACAATGTTCGATGACCCATGACATCACAATGTTCCATAACCCCTGTCATCAAAATGCTCCCAAAATTTTTCATCAAAATGTTCCATGGCCCCTGGCATCACAGTGTTCAATAACCCCTGTCATCAAAATGTTCCATGACACATTTCATCAAATTGCTCCATGACCCTGTCATCACAATGCTCCCTGCCCTTCTCATCACAATGCACAACGCCCTTGTCATCAAAATCCTCCATGACCTTTGTCATCAAAAAGATCCATGACACTTGGCATCACAATGCTCCATGTCATTTTCACCACAATGCCCCATGAACGCATTCATCACACTGCTCAATGCCCTTGTCATCACAAAGCTCCAAGACACGTCATCAGAATGCTCCATGGCCTTCTCATCACAATCCTCCATGCCATTGCCATTACAATGTTCCATTACCCCTGTCATAACAATGCTCCATGACCACTGCCATCACGATGTTCCATGGCCTTGTCCTTACAAGGCTCCATGATCCTTCTCATCACAATGCTCCAAGACCCCTGTAATCACAATGTTCCATGACACCTGACATCACAATGTTCCACAACACCTGTCATCTAAATGCTTCATGACACTTTTCATCCGAAAGCTCCATGACCCCTGACATCACAATGTTCTATAACCCTTGTCATCAAAATATTCCATTACAATTTTCATCAAAATGCTGCATGAACCTGTCATCAAAATGCTCCCTGCCCTTGTCATTAAAATGCTCCATGACGTTTGTCATCAGAAATCAACTTGACCCTTGACATCACAATGCTCCATGTCATTGTCATCATAATGCTCCATGAACCCTCTCATCATATTTCTCCATGCCCTTGTCATCACAAAGCTCCATGACACATGTCATCACAATGCTCGATGCCCTTCTCATCACTATGCTCCATGCCCTTGTCATTACAATCCTCTATGACCATTGTATCACAGTGTTCTGTGCTCTTGTCATCACAATGCTCCGTGCCCACTCTCATCACAGTAATCCATGAAACATTTCACACAAATGCTTCCTGTCCTTCTCATCACAATGCTCCATTACACCTGTCATAACAATGTTCCATGACCCCTGCCATCACAAAGTTCCAAGGCCTTGTCATTCACAAGGCTCCATGACACTTGTCATCACAATGTCCCAAGACCCCTGTAATCACAATGCTCCATGCTCTTGTCATCACAAAGCTCCATGACTCATGTCATTAGAATATTCCATGGACTTCTCATCACAATGCTCCAAGACACTTTTTATCACAATGCTCCATGCCACTTTTCATTTCAAAGCTCCATGAATCCTATCATCACAATGCACCATGCCCATTATCATAATGCTTCAGGCTATTTTCCTCACAATGAAATCAAAATGCTCCATGACCTCTGTCATCACAATGCTCCAAACCGTTGGGATCACAATGTTCCATAACACTTCTCATCACAACACCCCATGATGCTCATAATCACAATTATCCATGGTCTTCTCATCACTATGCTCCATAACCTTTGTCATTACAATGCTCAATACACTTGTCATCACAATGCTCCCTGACACTTGTCGTCAGTATGCTCCTTGAACACTGTCATGACAAGGCTCCATGTCTTTTTCATCACAATGATCCATGCACTTTTCATCACAATGCTCCAAGACACCTGTAATCACAATGCTCCATGCACTTGTCATCACAGTGCTCCATGACACATTCATCAGAATGCTCCATGGCCTTCTCTTCACAATGATCCATGCCCTTGTCATCACAATGCTCCAAGACCCCTGTAATCACAATGCTCCGTGACGCTTGTCATCACAGTGCTCCATGAACCTTGTCTTCACAATGCTCCATGCCTTTGTCAGCAATATGCTACATAATCTTGTCATCACAATGCTCCATGCGCTTGTTATCACAATCCTTCATGACACTTTGGATCATATTGCTTCATGCCCTTGTCATCTCCCTCTTGCCTTTCTGGTTTTTACAGATTTTCGGATGTCCCTTTTGACCCGAGGGAAGTGACAATTCTTTGTAGTGTGGATTTGCATTGCGTGCTTGCTTGATTGTCCATAAAGGTCGTATGCGTTTTCTCCTGAATATATTCAGGAGAAAACGCATACGCCCTTTTTGGCCAAGTGCATCATTGTCGAAGTTGTGATGCTTTTCCTGTGCTTTAAAGGCGATTCCAATTTACCTCTTGAAATATGTTTTGTGCAATTCTGCCTCATTTTCAAGTCAGCTTCGTTGCCTTCCCTCAACAGATTTTTGGAAGACAGTAGTCCTTTATAACTGTAGGTTTGTGAATTGCTGTGCCCGTGAGCTCCAATTTTCAAATCCCATTTTTGGGAGCTGACTGCAAATCCACAATTTTGCTTCAGGACCTATACTTGTTCCAGGGGTGGCTATACTGTTCCCTGCAGGTGGCTGAGGCTTTGGTTAATTCTTCTTCCTGACGGGAATTTAGAGTGACATGTGCCCGTCCAAAAGCCTACATCTACTCTCTGATTGGTTCTCCCTCTTCCCTTTCATCCTCTGCACAATTAGCAAACTGTGCGAACCAGGTTATAGGGGCTGGCTCTCCTAAGTTGGGAGATTGATAGTAAAGCAGTTGGAATGCCAAACTGGAGCACAAGGAGAGGAAAAATTAGGAGACTTTTAGAAACCTTTCACCATCACAGGGTGTCCATTCTCTAGGTTTCCCATACATGTTATAACTGTAGTGATATTCCCTACTACCTGGAGATTTGGTAACCATGGAATCGTGGCATGCATTAGTACTTTAAAGGGTCTGCATTTTCTCTCCCAATCTCACCAGTCCTCTCAGTCCCAAGTGTCCAGCCTTATGTCTCATCCAGCTGTCTTTACAGATAGGGTCATTCCCGGTTTCATCAGAACCCCTGAAGGAATTGTGTAAGAATTTCGCTGTTTTTTTTGTTTGTTTTTGAAATTCATTTTTATAATGGGGTTGAGCTGATTTTCACTGACGTGTTTATGCCAGTCTAGACACACTTGATTCCCTTATGAAGACAAATCAATACATAGGTTTTAAGATTCTCACTAGTCACATATATTCCTCTGCGGGCAATAGGGGGTTTGAGTCCCGTTCACTGAGGAAGGGGTAGGTCTCGTCTGTTCTCTATTTGGTTTATGGAATGGTACCTGTGATAATATCAAACTCTGGTTTTATGCATCACCCCACCTCTCCTTTCCCATTAAACCTGCATAAGAATATTTTCTAAATGTGAGACTCTGTTCTCTTTCTTAATTCAGTTCATGTGTTGTGATGTTGACATTCCCTCTGTAAGTGATATCTTATGAATAGATTCTTTTTCTGTGTGACTAATTTCACTTAGAATCATCATACCTAAATCCACTCTTTATGCTGCTACTGGCCTTATGACATTGATTTCACATCTGAGTGATATTCCATTGTACAAAATTACCACAAGTAATTTATGCATTTCTCTTTTTCCTGGGATATTTTAGGTGTACCGAAGTTGAGGTTCTTGTATGCAGAGCAGCCCTAAACTTTGGAGTGCCTGTGTGTTGTCGATATTTAGTCTTCCCAAGTTATATGTCCATGAGTTGAAGTCCCCTTTGCTTGGGGGCTTTGTATTTAAATGTTTTAGGAAACAGCATACACTTCTTCAGAGTGGCTCTTGGATATTTATACCCCACCCATCAGCGTGACTAGGCTCCCTGTTCTCCATGGCCTCTCCTGCATTTCTGGTTTGTACACATTTTTTGGATGGCCTTTCTGAGCAGTGGAAATTGAGACTTCTTTGTCGTGCGGATTTGCATTTCCCGCTTGCTTGGTTGGCCAAAAACTCTGTATGTGTTTTTTTCCTGAAGATATTCACGAAAAAAACGCATACACCCTTTTGCCCAACTGCATCATTTTAGAAATTCTGCTGCTTTTCATATGCTTTAAATGTGAGTACAATCTACCTTTTGAAATCTGTTTCCTGCAATTCTGCCTCTCATTCAGATCCTCTTCGTTGCCTTACCTGAATATATTTTTGGACGTTGGTTATCATTTATATCTTTGCAGGTCTTTGAATTGTCTGCTCCTGAGCTCCATTTTACAACTCACTTTTATTGTGAACTTGCCGCCAAACCATTGGATTGCTTCTGGCCCTATTCTGGTTCTGAGGAGGCAGGCTGAGCCTTTGGTTAATTCTTGTTCCTAATGGGAAATTAGAGTGACATGTGCCTGTCAAAACTCCTACAGCTTATCTCTCATTTGTTCCCCCCTTCCCATTTATCCTCTGCACAAATTGCAAACTGTGTGAAACAGGAGGTTAAAGGTGCTGATTCTCCAAGAGGGGATATTGTTAATAATGTGGCTGGAATGGTGAACCCCAGCACCAGGAGATCAAAAATGAGGTGCATTTTAGACACCTTTCCTGAGAACACGGTGTACATTCATCTCGGTTTCGCAGGCATGTTTTCGCTGTCAGAAGATTCCCTTGAACCTGCCGATTTGGAACAATTGGAATGGGTACCAGGCAGTATTACTTTAAAAGGTCTGCATTTCCTCACACAGCCTCTCTAACATCTCTTAGCCTGCATAGCTTCCAGCCTTATATATCATCCTGCTGTGGGTCTACATGTGTTCAATCCATGTTACATCGTAGCCCTTCAACAAAAGTTGTAAGAATTTTTGTCTGTCTCACCGTTTTTATAAATATTTTTAAATTTATTTTTATATTTGTTACAGCTGATTTTCAAAGCTCTGTTTTTTGCTGCTGTACATCCACTTGATTCATGTACTGTGAGACAACAATAAATTATTTTTCAGATGCTTACGAGTCATATGTATTATTGTCCAGTGACTTGAGTGGGCTGAGTGCAGTTCTTTGAGGTACCGTGTAGGCCTTGTCAGTTATTCAATTTGGTACTTGTAATGGTGTATTTGCTAATTTCAACCTCCTGGATAATACCTCACCATTCCCCACCTTTCCCATTTAGCAGCCTTATGTCTATTTTCTACATATTTGACTATGTTTCTGTTTTGTAGTTTATTTCATGTGTAGCCATGTTTGATTCCACCTTTAAGTGACATCTTATGATATGTGTCTTTTTCTTTCTGACATATGTCACTTAGAATGATCGTATGTAACTCCTCCAGAGTTGTTCCAACTGGCCTTATTTCATTGATTTCGGGATGAGTAATATTCCACTCTACATAAGTACCCCATCTCTTTTATCCATTTTATCCTTCCAGGGATATTTAGGTTATATCCAAGTGGAGGCCCTTTTTATCAGAGAGGTGGTAAACGTTGGGGTGCCTGTTTTCTGTCCATTTTTGTTTTTCCCAAGCTATACGCCCATGAGTGCAAGTGCACTATGCTCTGTAGCTCATCTTTTAGATGTTTTAGCAAACACAATACACTTCTCCAGAGTGGCCATTGGCAAATTACATTTCCACTATCAGCCTCAGAGGGCTCCCTTTTCTCCTCGCCCTGTCCTGCAATTCTGGTGTTTACACTTTATGTGGATGGCCCTTCTGACTGATGTGAAGTGATACATTTTGTAGTATTGATTTCCAGTGCCCACCTGTTTGGTTGGATAAAAAGTGTGTATGGCCTTTACTTGAATATATTCAGAAAAAAATGCATACGCCCTTTTGGGCCAAGTGCATCATTGGCGATGTTCAGCCCCTTTTCTTGTGCTTTAATGGGGAGTCTTTTCTACCTCTTCAAATCTGTTTCCTGCCACACCCCCTTGCTTACACCTCCTTTTCTGTGACTTACCTCAAGACATTTTTCAACAATAGATATTTTCAACTCTGCAGTTTCATGAATTTTAGTGCCCCTGAGTTCCATTTTTCAACTTGTGTTTTTGGAAACTGGACACAAAACAGCGGGATTTCCTCTAGACCTATTCTGTTTCCATGGGCAATTCTAGCCTTTGATGAATTTGTCTTCCAGATTGGAAATTAGAGTGGCATGTGCCTGTCCAAACAACTAAGACTTGTCTCTAAATTTTTCTCATCCTTCCGCTTCATCCTCTGGACAAATTCCAAACTGTGTGCAACAGGATGTTGACGGTGCTGATATCCCCAAGTGAGGAGATTGTTAGGAAATATGCTGGAGGGGTGAACCTGAGCACCAGGCGATGAGGATATGAGGTGCCTTTTCCAAACTCTTTCCGATCAAACGGTGTACCATCCTCTAGGTGTGACAGGCATGTTTTAGCTGTAGGAAGGGTCCTGTGCATGGAAGGAGAACACCAGGGATTTTTCCAAATCAGTGCCTCCCCGTACCCCAAACTGGGGAATTTTTAAGCTACAGCTACACGTATGTCCATTAAAGGCCTTGGGAAATAGGCAGAGCCCAAACTTTAGATGATTGAAATCTTCAGGGTCAGAAGCGTTCACCATGGGCCTTGCTTAGGTTACATTTTATCTGTCATTGATAGATGATGTCAATAAAAATATCTATTCTTTTTCAGATTATTTCCCCTTATAGGTTATTGCAAAATATTCAGTGTAGTTCCCTGTGCTATACAGTAGTTCCTTGTTGATGATCTGTTTTATACATAGGAGTGTGTATGTGTTAATCCCAAACTGTTAATTTATCCCTTCTCCTACCTTTCCCCTTTGGTAATAATAAATTATAAGATTTTATACTTCTCAGAAATGGGGGAGCTGAAAGAGAGGTATCATTTTCAATGGAAAAGCATTCAAAACAAGATTGAAGCTTCAGCCAAGAGTATTCAATGTACATCCATGGAAATAAATCACTTCATTTCTCTAATGTTGACCTGACAATAAGACAGACGTCTTCACTGAACTTGCTTATAGTAAAGTGATGGAAATATCAAATGTAAGTCTTAGAAAAATCTTATTTTACCCGAGCATTATACACTGCTCTATGTTAACTACAGTTTGGCTCACACATCTGTTCATTGAAGTTACAATGTTCTCAATTTCTGTTACTGAACCTCCAGAGTGGACCCCAACAGGAGTCCCCGTGCCCAGTGTCATTGGAGCCAAGAGATCAAGACTGAGTTTGCTTCAGAAGCAAAGGATACATTATTTTGAAAACAGAATGGAGAGGTGAGAGTGTGCAGTCCCCCACAGGCTGTGGGCTAGGCTGCTGTGTAGGGATCCCAGCAGTGTCAGTGGGAGGGAGGGGATGGAGCTCTCGAGTGCTGGGTTAGCTGCAGCTCAGGATCTATGCCGTGGAGTCTGCATGTGACACCGCTAGCTGAGGTGTCGACCCAGCCATTCTGCACTAGGAAATCGGGTCTGAAGTGCCGGGTGTGGGACCTCTGCATGCGGAACCCTAGGAGCACGTGAAATTAGACAAAGCACAAAGGAAAAACAGGTTAGACTTTATTTTATTGCCCAGATTCTCTTTTTATCTCCCAGGAATTTTTAATGAACGTTGCCGGAGACGAACCCCTCCTCTGCTTTTTGTTCCGTTCCTCATTCATGGGGTGTTGAGTGTGCAGACCTCTCTTTTGTAACTGCTTCATGCTGTGGTGGGAGCCCTGATACCTGGAGGGAGGGGCAAAACGTCTCCCCACCAGCCTCCAGGTGAGGTTGATTGTCCCAAGGCCTCCTGCCTCACTTCTCGTCCGCCTGAGCACCAGCATTGGAAGAGTTACAGATTCTAATGACCTTTAAGGGTCCAGGAAAGAGATGCGCAGAGATGCTGAGGTGGCAGGTTTCAACCCACCCTACATTTGTTCGGCGACCTTAGGCTGACGGTTTTTGCCAGCCTAGATGCTCTGACCAGTAGTCTTTGCTTTCTTTAATTAGGTCCCTGAATAAATGTACAAACAGCACCATGTGTCAGAACCCTGCCTGCGCAACTCCCAGACAGTCCAGGGTCAGTGGTGATCCAGGACCATGACGTCCACTGAGTCAACGGCCTTAGAAGTAGCCAGCAGTCCTGCCGGTCATATTGGCCACCATCACCGCGTTGTTTGTAGGGTTTTCTATAGTGAAAGCGTGATATACGTTTCCCCCGCCAAGCTTATTAGCTCCCCTCTGGGTGCAGTAAGTCCTGGAAGCAGTAGTCTGCTCTTTCGGGGCACAGTCTTCTTGTTTTCTGAGAGAAACTCCAGGTCAAGTGATGGTCACACGAGTCATCTTGGGGGCCCGTTGCCCCCGTTTGTCTCTCTGGAGGTTGGAGTTGGAGGGCCTCCTCACTCGAGGTCAGTGTGTCCACAGAGCGACCCCTGCAACATCAGGGCATTATGGGTGGTTAGGATAACGATGTGGGGTCCTTTTCCCTTAGGAGGGAGCTGGCCTTGTGGGCTGCTGATTTCCAGCTTTTTAGATACCCCAGTATCCTGACCTGATGAGTCATTGGGCAAAGCCCTTGGTGACCATAGTTTATCATACCTGAAGGGCATTCTTGTGTTGCTCCATTTCAAGTGGTCCCAGTTTTTGCACTAAGGCTCCAAGGGCAATTAACCTTTGACCGGGTATGTAAAGGTCAAAGGGTTTAGCTAAATTAGGGAGTTCCTGGGCAAGGGTCTGAATTGACTGCTCTTTCCATTCTTGAAAGGCCACTTCTGGATTCTATACAAAAGGGTCATCATCTTTTCGTGTCAGTGTTTCATGTAGAGGCCCAGCTATTAGACTGTAGTTAGGGATCCAGATGCAGAAAACCTTGGCCTCCCCAGGAACACCTAAGCTGTCTTCTAGATTTAGAAGAGGTAAGGCTGCAAATGGCTTCTTCCCAATCCTGGGATGTGTTTCTCTGAATATCTGTGAGAATGCAGCCCAGGCATGTCACCTAAGCATGGGATATTTGAGCCTTTTTCTTGGACACCTTCTATCCTTCCTTGGCTAGGTAGTTTAGAGGCGTCTTTAGTAGGCCTGGTGATCAGAATGTCATCTGCATATTGAAGGAGGGTTCCCTTTTACAGAGGTAGAACGTTTAGGTCTTTAGAGGACATTTCCCCAATGATGGTGTGGGGATTTTTGTACCGTTGGGGCAGGACGGCCCAGCATTATTGCTTTTGTTGCATGTTGTGTCCTTCCACTCACAAGCCAAAAATTCTTGTGACTCTGAGATGAATGGAATACAGAAGAAGGCATCATTGAAGTGTAATACAGAATGCCATGGCCTGGTGGATGGTAGAATTTCCAGCAGGGTGTAGGAAATAGGAGCTACTGGATGTATATCCTCGGTGGCTTCACTGACTGTCCTGATATCCTTTACCAGGTCTCCAGCAGCCCATGGGGCTCTCGTGGTCAGGTCAATCCCAGGATATGGAGCTCACCTGGGCTGCAGCACCCATCCCCACAGCCCACGGTGCTCTCGTGTTCAAGTCCCTCCCAGGGTATGGAGCTCACCTGTGCATCTACCCAGCAGCCCATGGGGCTCTCATAGTCAGGCCCTTCCCAGGATACAGAGCTCCCATGGGCAGGTACCCAAGCAGGGCTGGACACACAGGAACAGTGCACATAGCCCACCTTGCAGAGAACCCCCAGCTCACCTGTCGCTCACAGCTGACACAGAATACCTCAGAGCAGGACTTGAACTAACAAACAGCAGCTCTGACAAGTCTGTGACCCTGGCTATCACTCTGTGCAGCCTCTCTCTGCCTGGTCTTCCAGACACTTCCACTGCAGCCAGGGCACCAGGCCTCTGTCTCCACCCACCATCACTCCTCTCCCTGACTCCTGGGTTCCTCTCATTAGGATAGGGTCTTCTTGAAGTTGTTTTCCACTCATGGACCAGATAAAATGATAAGAAAACAAGCCGCAGCTGCAGCCCCTTGTCTAGCCTGACTCTCAAGGGCCCACACCTGTTCCTTGGGCCTGGCCCGTTTAGCAAGGTTCATTTTCTGCTACTGTGAGCCCCTGAGGGGTGAGGATTGGCTGATTTGGGCAGCCTGACACTGCCTACCAGCCCTCCCCAGGTGTGCCTGGGTTGAGGTCAATATAAACACCTCTCCAGGCAGCTAGAGCCCCTTTAGCTGTGCCTGATGCCATATTCTCTGCCCCGTCAGCAGTGTCGGGGCTGGGGTGGTCGTAGGGAGTGAGGGGCCTTGGCTTTGTGGGTGGCCCAGTGTGAGTGGGGCTCTGCTGGTCTTTCCACAGGAGTTGCTAGGCTGCCACCTGCTAAAGAAGAGGATGTGTCATCCATACATGCCGCTTGAATTTCTCCCCAGGCAGAGGTGAGGAAGTAAAAAAGCAGTGGGGGCCGTGGCAGGAGGGGTATCTCAGGCAGGGAAATGCAAAGCTTCCAGAAGAGCATCTGGGGCCAGGACCATCCTGACTGGCCTGCAGGCACCAAGTCGGCCTGCGTGCTGTCGCTGGTGTGGCTCCACAGCCCTTCCTCTAGGCTTGCAAGTGCTTGTACATATTCAGGTGTTTTACCTGGAAAGGGTGGGAAGAGTTCAGCTGCAGCAGTACTGGGGCTCAGCTCACATTTACTCACAGACGCCTCAACACAGTCCCCCCAGCTTTGCAATGAGGATGCTCCTTGTCGGGGGGAGCGCTGCTGACTCCATGGGAGACGATTTCCAACCTCTGACCAACTTAAGAATTTTTTACCACTGGAGCAAGTGCCCTGATACGATTTTCCTTTGTATAACTGGTGGGTTCTGTTTTTTTTTTTTTATTATTTTTTTTTCTTTTTGGTTCAAGGTAGATTTTATTTATTCCTCTTCTTTTTTTAATTTGGAGATATAAACATGGAAATAATGCATTAATATAAAGATGTCTATGTGAAGGGAAATACATTTTTTCTGTTTTCTATTATTAAATGCTATTTATTTTTATTTTTTTTTTAATTTATTTCTTTTATACAGCAGGTTCTTATTGGATATCTATTTTATACATATAAGTGTGCACATGTGAATCCCAGTCTCCCAATTCATCCCACCACCACCCTCACATGGCGTTTCCCCCTTGGTGTCCATATGTTTGTTCTCTACATCTGTGTCTCTATATCTGCCCTGCAAACCGGTTCATCTGTACCATTTTTCTAGGTTCCACATATATGCATTAATATACAATATTTGTTTTTCTCTTTCTGACTTACTTCACTCCGTATGACAGTCTCTTGATCCATTAAGGTCTCTACAAATGACCCAATTTCATTCCTATTTATGGCTGAGTAATATTCCATTGTATATATGTACCACATCTTTATCCATTCGTCTGTCTGTGGGCACTTAGGTTGCTTTCATTACCTGGCTATTGTAAATAGTGGTGCAATGAACATTGTGGTGAATGTGTATTTTTGATTTATGGTTTTCTCTGGGTATATGCCCAGTAGTGGGATTGCTGGATTATATGGTAATTCTATTTTTAGTTTTTTAAGGAACCTCCATACTGTTCCCCATAGAGACTGTATCGATTTACATTCCCAACAATAGTGGAAGAAGGATCCTTTTCTACATACCCTCTCCAGCATTTGTTGTTTGTAGATTCTCTGTTGATGCCCATTCTAACAGGTGTAACATGACACCTCATTGTAGTTTCCATTTCCATTTCTCTAATAATTAGTGATGTTGAGCAGATTTTCATGTGCGTACTGGCCACCTCTATGTCTTCTTGGAAGAAATGTCTATTTATATCTTCTTCCATTTTTGTATTGGGTTGTTTGTTTTATTAATATTGAGCTGCATGAGCTGTCTATATATATTGGAGATTAATCATTTGTCCATTGATTCGTTTGCAAATATTTTCTGCCATTCTGAGGGTTGTCTTTTCATCTTGTTTGTAGTTTCCATTGCTTTGCAAAACTTTTACGTTCCCTTAGGTCCCATCTGTTTAGTTTTCTTTTTTATTTCATTACTATAAGAGGTGGGTCAAAAAAGATATTGCTGTGATTTACGTCAGGGTATCCTTCGTAAGTTTTCCTCTCAGAGATTTATACTATCCGTTCTTACATTAAGGTCTCTAATCCATTTTGAATATATTTTTATGTATGGTGTTGGGGAGTGTTCTAATTTCATTCTTTTACATGTAGCTCTCCATATTTCCCAGCACCAATGATTGAAGAGACTGTCTTATCTCCATTGTATAGTCTTGCCTCCTTTGTCATAGATTAGGTGACCATAGATGTGTAGGTTTATCCCTGTGCTTTCTTTTCTTTTTTCCTTTTACACGTTTATTGGAGTGTAATTGCTTTACAATGGAGTGTTCGTTTCTGCTGTATAAAAAAGTGAATCAGCTATACATATACAAATATCACCAGATCCCCTCCCTCTTGCATCTCCCTCTCACACCCCATATCCCACCCCTTTATGTGGTCACAAAGCACCAAGCTGATCTCCCTGTTCTATGTGGCTGCTTCCCAGTAGCTATTGGTGTTACATTTGGTAATGTATTTATGTCCATGCCACTCTCTCACTTCGTCCCAGCTTACCCATCCCCCTTCCGGTGTCCTCAAGTCCTTTCTCTATGTCTGTGTCCTTAATCCTGTCCTGCCACTAGGTTCTTCAATTTTTTTTTTTCTTCATTAGATTCCGTATATCTCTGTTAACATACAGTATTTGTTTTTCCCTTTCTGACTTACTTCACTGTGTAGGACAGATTCTAAGTCCATCCACCTCAGTACAAATAACTCAGTTTTTCTTCTTTTTATGGCTGAGTAATACTCCATTGTATATATGTGCCAGATCTTCTTTAAACATTCATCTGTCGATGGACACTTAGGTTGCTTCCATGTCCTGACTATTGTAAATACAGCTGCAATGAACATTTTTCTACATAACTCTTTTTGAATTATGGTTTTCAAAAGGCAAATGCCCAGTAGTTGGATTGTTGTGTCATATGGTACTTCTATTGTTAGTTATTTAAAGGAACCTCCATACTGTTCTCCCTAGTGCCCATATCAATTTACATTCCCAACCACAGTGCATGTGTGTTCCATTTTCTCCAATAAAGGCCTCTCCAGCATTTATTGTTTTGTAGATTTTTTTGATGATTGCCACTCTGACTGCTGTGAGGTGATACCTCACGGTAGTTTTGATTTGCATTTCTCTAATGATTAGTGATGTTCAACATCCTTTCATGTGTTTCTTGGTAATCTGTATATCTTCTTTGGAGAAATGTCTATTTAGGTCTTCTGCCCGTTTTTGGATTGGGTTGTTTGTTTTTGTGATATTGAGCTACATGAGGTGCTTGTAAAGTTTGGAGATTAATCCTTTGTCAATTGCTTCATTTGAAAATATTTTCTCCCATTCTGAGGGTTGTTTTTGCATCTTGTTTATGTTTTCCTGTACTGTGTAAAAGCTTTTAAGTTTCATTAGGTCCCATTTGTTGATTTCTGTTTTTATTTCCATTTCTCTAGGAGGTGGGTCCAAAAGGATCTTGCTGTGATTTATGTCATAGAGTGTTCTGCCTATGGTTTCCTCTAAGTTTTTTATAGTGTCTGGTCTTATATTTAGATCTCTAATCAATTTAGAGTTTAATTTTGTGTATAGTGTTATGGAGTGTTCTAATTTCATTCTTTTATGTGTAGGGGTCCAGTTTATCCAGCACCAATTACTGAAGAGACTGTCTTTCCTCCATTGTATATCCTTAGCTCCTTTGTCATAGATGAGATAGCCATAGGTATGTAGGTTTATCTCTGGGCTTTCTGTCCTGTTCCATTGATCTGTGTTTATGCCAATCTACATACACTTGATTCCATTATGCAGACATATAAATACATAGGTTTCAAGTTTATTACCAATCAGATATATTCCTCCTCAGTGAATAGGGTGTTTTGTGTCCAGTTCATTGAGAAAGGAGTAGGTCTTGTCTATTACATATTTGGTATATGGAATGGGATCTGTGCTAATTTCAAACTCTGCTTTTACACATCACCCCACGTCACCTTTCCCCTTAAGGAGGCATAAGTGTGTTTTCTAAATGTGTAACTTTGTTCACATTTGAAATTCAGTTCATGTGTAGCCATGTTTACATTCCCTCTATAAGTGATATATTACAATAATTTTTTTTTTCTTTGGGGCTCCTTTCACTTAGTATCATCATACCTAAAGCCACTCATTATGCTGCTATTGGCCTTATGACATTGATTTTATGTCTGAGTGACATTCCATTGTATATAAGTACCACAACATCTATATCCATTTTCTTCCCTTTCCTGGGATATTTAAAGTGTACCGAAGTCAAGGTTCTTGTAAACAGAGCAGCCCTAAAGTTTGGGCTGGCTGTGTGTTGTGGAATTTTTGTTTTCACAAAATACACGTCCATGAGTGGAAGTGTGCTATGCTCTGTAGCTCTGTTTTAGAAAACAACATACAGTTCTCCAGAGAGGCTGTTGGCAATTTACATCCTGTCCATCGGCATAACCAGACTGCCTTTTCTCCATGGCCAAGCCTGCATTTGTGGTTTTTACACTATTTGTGGATGGTCCTTTTGACTGGAGGTAAGGGATGTATGTAGTGTGGATTTGCAATGCCTGATGGCTTGCTTGCCCAAAAAGCGTGTATGCATTTTTTCCCGAATATATTCAAGAAAATACACATACTCCCTTTTCGGCCAAGGGCAACATTGTCGAAATTCTGTCGCTTTTCATGTGCTTTAAAGACAACTCCAATCTACCTCTTGAAATCTGTTTCCTTCAATTCTGCCTTGCATTCAAATCCTCTTCACTGCCTTACCTCAATATATTTCTGGATGATAGTTGTCCTTTATAACTCTGCAAGTTTGTGAATTGCTGTGCCCCTGATTTCTATTTTTCAACTGGCCTCTTTGTGAGCTGGCTGCAATACCGCAGGATGGCTGTAGGCCCTAGTCTGGTTCTGGGGTTTCAGGCTGAGCCTTTGGTTAATTCTTCTTGCTGATGGGAACCTAGAGTGACATGTGCCCATCCAAACACCTACAGCTAATCTCTCATTTGTTTCCCCTCTTCCTGTTCATCCTCTGCACAATTTGCAAACTGTGCATAACAGGAGGGTAAAGGCGCTGACACTCCAAGTGTGGGGATTTTTAGTAATGCAGATGGAATGGCGAAGCCGAGCATGACAAAAGGAAAAATGAGGTACCTTTTAGAAAACTTTCCCAATTACACAGTGTATCATCCACTGGGTTTCCCATGAATGCTTTAACTGTAGGAAGATTCCCTAAAACTTGGAGAGTTGGGACCACTAGAATGGGTAGTACACAGTATTGCTCTAAGTGGTGTTCTTTTGCTCACACAACCTCAACAATCTTGTCAGCCCCAAGTGTCCAGTTTTATGTCTCATCCAGCTGTGGGTGTAAAGGTGGACAATCCAGTTTGCATCACAGGCCCTGAAAGTAATTCTTAAGGCTTTCCCTCTGTTTCGCTGTTTTTGCATTTTGCTTTTGAAATTTATTTTTATAAGGGTATTTAGCTGAATTTCAGTGCTGTGTTCATGCCATTATACACACACATGACTCCTTTATGGAGACATGATAATACATATGTTTTAAAATTCTTGGAGTCAGATATATTCCTCTGCAATGAATAGGGGGTGTTGAGTCGAGTTCATGGTGCGGGGAGTAAGTGATGTCTATTACATACTTGGTTTATGTAACGGTATCTGTGCTAATTTAAAACTGTAGTTTTATGCATCAACTCACCTCGCCTTTCCCGTTAAGAAGGCAGAATATTGTTTTCTAAGTGTGTAACTCTGTTGTGTTTGTAATTCAGTTCATTCGTAGCCAAGTGTGCATTCCCAAAATAGTGATATCTTATGATAAGATTTGGTACTCTGTTATCTTTCCTAACTCAGTTCATATGTAGCCATGTTTACAGGATCTTCATAAGTGATATCTTATGATAAGTTTCATTTTCTGTGTGACTTATTTCACTTAGAATCATCGTACCTGAATCCACTCATTTTGCTGCTACTGGCCTTATGACATTGATTTCATGGCTGAGGGGTATTCCATCGTATGTAAGTAACACAATTTTTTGAACCATTTTAATCTTTCCTGGGATATTTAAGTTGTACGCAAGTTGAGGTTCTTGTAAGCAGTGCAGCCCTAAACTTTGGGGTGGCTCTGTCTTATTGATTTTCAGTTTTCCCAAGGTATATTCCCTAGACTGGAAGTGCCCTTGGCTGTGTAGCTCGGTTGTTTACTTGTTTATGGAACACAATGCACTCCTCCAGTGAGGCAGTTGGCAATTTATATCCTGCACATCAGCATAACAAGGCTCCCAGTTCTCCAGGGCCTGTCTTGCCTTTCAGCTTTTTATCCATTTTGTGGATGTGCTTTTTGACTGGTGAGAAGTGATACTTGTTTGGAGTGCAGATTTGCATTGCACGCTTGCTTGCTTGGCCAAAAAGGGCGTATGTGTTTTCTCTTGAATATATTCATGAAACAACGCATACGCCCTTTTTGGCCAAGTGCATCATTGTCGAAGTAGTGCCCCTCTTCCTGTGCTTTAAAGGCGATTCCAACGTACCTATTGAAATCTGTTTCCTGCTATTCTGCCTCGCTTTCAAGTCCGCCTCGTTGCCTTCCCTCAACAGATTTTGGACGATAGTTGTCCTTTATTACTCTGCCATTTTGTGAAGTGCTGTGCCACTGAGCTCCATTTTTTAACTCGTTTTTTGTGAGCTGAACGCAAGTCCAAAATTTTGGTTCAGGAACTCTACTGGTTCCCGGTGGGTGGCGGAGACTTTGGTCAGTTCTTCTTCCTCCCAGGAAATAAGAGTGATATGTGCCTGTGCAAATGCCTAACAGCTACTCTCTCATTGGTTCTCCCTCTTCCCATTCATCCTCTGGTAAATTGGCAACCTGTGCGAAACAGGAGTTTAAAGATGCTGTCTCTCCAGGTTGGGAGATTGATAGTAAAGCAGTTGGAAAGTCAAACCGGAGGACCAGGAGAGGGACTATTTGTTGAGTTTTAGAGACCTTTCGTATTCACTGTGTGTCCATTCTCTAGGTTTCCCGTACATGTTATAGCTGTAGTAATATTCCCTTCAACCTGGAGAGTTGGGACCCATGGAATGGGTGCCATGCATTATTGATATAAACGGTCTGCATTTGCTCACCCAATCTCACCAAACCTCTCAGTCCAATGTGTCCAGCCTTAAGCCACATCCAGCTGTCGTTGTAGATAGGGTCATTCCAGGTTTCATCAGAGACACTGAAAGAAATGTAAAGAATTACCCTTTTTTTTTTCAAATTCCTTTTTATATTGGGTTTGAGCTGATTCTCGCTGCCATGTTTATGCCAGTCTAGACACACTTGATTCCCTTACGGAGCCATATCAATACATATGTTTTAAGATTCTTACTAGTCAGATATATTCCTCTGCGGGAAATATGGGGTTTTGAGTCCCTTTCACTGAGGAAGGTGTAGGTCTTGTCTATTCCATACTTGGTTTTTGGAACGGTACCTGTGCTTATATCAACCTCTGGTTTTATGCATCACCCCACCTCTCCTTCCCCCTTAAGCAGGCATAAGAGTGTTTTCTAAATGTGAGACTCTCTTCTCTTTCCTAACTCAGTTCATGTGTAGCCATGTTTACAGGATCTTCATAAGTGATATCTTATGATAAGTTTCTTTTTCTGTGTGACTTATTTCACTTAGAATCATCGAACCTGAATCCACTCATTTTGCTGCTACTTGTCTTATGACATTGATTTCATGGCTGAGGGATATTCCATCATACATAAGTACCACAATTTTTTGAACCATTTTTATCTTTCCTGGGATACTTAAGGTGTACCCAATTTGAGGTTCTTGTAAGCAGTGCATTCCTAAATTTTGTCGTGGCTCTGTCTTATTGATTTTCAGTTTTCCCATGGTATATTCCCTAGACTGGAAGTGCCCTTGTCTCTGTAGCTCTGTTGTTTACTTGTTTTAGGGAACACAATGCACTCCTCCAGAGAGGCAGTTGGCAATTTACATCCCGGCCATCAGCATAACAAGGCTCCCTGTTCTCCAGGGCCTGTCTTGAATTTCTGGTTTTTACCCATTTTGTGGATGTCCCTTTGGACCAGTGGGAAGTGATACTTCTTCGTAGTGCAGACTTACATTGTCTGCTTGCTTGCTTGGCCAAAATGGGCGTATGCGTTTTCTCCTGAATATACTCAGGAGAAAACACATATGCCCTTTTTGGACAAGTGCATCATTGTCGATATTGTGCCCCACTTCCTGTGCTTTAAAGGCGATTACAACATACCTCTTGAAATGTGATTCCTGCTATTCTCCCTCACTTTCAATTCCGCCTCGTTGCCTTCCCTCAACAGATTTTTGGATGATAGTTGTCCTTTATTACTCTGCCAGTTTGTGAATTGCTCTGCCCTATAGCTCCATTTTTTACCTCGTTTTCTGTGAGCTGAACGCAAGTCCCATATATTGGTTTAGGACCTATACTGGTTCCCGGTGGGTGGCTGAGACTTTGGTTAATTCTTCTTCCTCCCGGGAAATAAGAGTGACATGTGCCCGTCCAAATGCCTAACAGCTACTCTCTCTTTGGTTCTCCCTCTTCCCTTTCATCCTTTGCCAATTTGGCAACCTGTGCGAACCAAGAGGCTAAAGGTGCTGTCTCTCCAAGTTGGGAGATTGATAGTAAAGCAGTTAGAAAGTGAAACTAGAACACCAGGAGAGGGACTATTCGTTGAGATTTAGAAACCTTTCGTATTCACAGTGTGTCCATTCTCTAGGTTTCCCATACATGTTATAGCTGTAGTAATATTCCCTACAACCTGGAGACTTGGGACCGATGGAATGGGTGCCATGCATTATTGCTTTAAAGGGTCTGCATTTGCTCACGAATCTCACCAATCCTCTCAATCCCATGTGTCCAGCTTTATGCCACCTCCACCTGTCGTTCTAGATAGGGTCATTCCAAGTTTCATCAGAGAGCCTGAAGGAATTTTAAAGAATTTCGCTGTTTTACTGTTTTGTTTTTGGAATTCCTTTTTATAGTGGGTTTGAGCTGATTCTCACTGCCATCTTTATGCCAGTCTACACACACTTGATTCCCTTACGGAGACATATCAATACATAGGTTTTAAGATTCTTACTATTCAGATATATTCCTCTGCGGGAAATATGGGGTTTTGAGTCCCTTTCACTGAGGAAGGTGTAGGTCTTTTCTATTCCATACTTGGTTTTTGGAACGGTACCTGTGCTTATATCAACTTCTGGTTTTATGCATCACCCCACCTCTCCTGCCCCCTTATGCAGGCATAAGACTGTTTTCTAAATGTGAGACTCTCTTCTCTTTCCTAACTCAGTTCATGTGTAGCCATGTTTACAGGATCTTCATAAGTGATATCTTATGATGAGTTTCTTTTTCTGTGTGACTTATTTCACTTAGAATCATCGTACCTGAATCCAATCATTTTGCTGGTACTGATCATATGATATTGATTTCATGGCTGAGGGATATTCCCTCGTACGTAAGTACCACAACTTTTTCAACCATTTTTATATTTCCTGGGATATTTAAGGTGTACCCAAGTTGAAGTTCTTGTAAGCAGTGCATTCCTAAATTTTGAGGTGGTTCTGTCTTATTGATTTTCAGTTTTCGCAAGGTTTATTCCCTAGACTGGAAGTGCCCTTGGCTCTGTAGCTCTGTTGTTTACTTGTTTTAGGGAACACAATGCACTCCTCCAGAGAGGCAGTTGGCAATTTATATCCCGCCCATCAGCATAACAAGGCTCCCTGTTCTCCAGGTCCTGTCTTGAATTTCTGGTTTTTACACTTTTTGTGGATGTCCCTATAGAACAGTGGGAAGTGATACTTCTTTGTAGTGCAGAGTTACATTGTCCGCTTGCTTGCTTGGCCAAAATGGGCGTATGTGTTTTTTCCTGAATATACTCAGGAGAAAACGCATACACCCTTTTTGGACAAGTGCATCATTGTCGAAGTTGTGCCCCTCTTCCTGTGCTTTAAAGGCGATTCCAACGTACGTCTTGAAATCTGTTTCCTGCTATTCTGCCTCACTTTCAAGTCCGCCTCGTTGCCTTCCCTCAACAGATTGTTGGATGATAGTTGTCCTTTATTACTCTGCCAGTTTGTGAATTGCTCTGCCCTATAGCTCCATTTTTTAACTCGTTTTTTGTGAGCTGAACGCAAGTCCCATATTTTGGTTTAGGACCTATACTGGTTCCTGGTGGGTGGCTGAGACGTTGGTTAATTCCTCTTCCTCCAGGGAAATAAGAGTGACATTTGCCCGTCCAAATGCCTAACAGCTACTCTCTCTTTGGTTCTCCCTCTTCCCTCTCATACTTTGCCAATTTGGCAACCTGTGCGAACCAGGAGGTTAAAGGTGCTGTCTCTCCAAGTTGGGAGCTTGATAGTACAGCAGTTAGAAAGTGAAACTGGAGCACCAGGAGGGGGACTATTCGTTGAGTTTTAGAAACCATTCGTATTCACAGTGTGTCCATTCTCTAGGTCTCCCATACATGTTATAGCTGTAGTAATATTCCCTACAACCTGGAGAGTTGGGACCCATGGAATGGGTGCCATGCATTATTGCTTTAAAGGGTCTGCATTTGCTCACGAATCTCACCAATCCTCTCAGTCCCATGTGTCCAGCCTTATGCCACCTGCAGCTGTCGTTCTAAATAGGGTCATTCAAAGTTTCATAAGAGACCCCGAGGAATTGTAAAGAATTTCGCTGATTTTTTTGTTTTGTTTTTGAAATTCCTTTTTATAGTGGGTTTGAGCTGATTCTCGCTGCCATCTTTATGTCAGTCTATACACACTTGATTCCCTTACGGAGACATATCAATACATAGGTTTTAAGATTCTTACTAGTCAGATATATTCCTCTGCGGGAAATATGGTGTTTTGAGTCCCTTGCACTGAGGAAGGTGTAGGTCCTGTCTATTCCATACTTGGTTTTTGGAACGGTACCTGTGCTTATATCAACCTCTGGTTTTATGCATCACCCCACCTTTCCTTTCCCCTTAATCAGGCATAAGAGTGTTTTCTAAATGTGAGACTCTCTTCTCTTTCCTAACTCAGTTCATGTGTAGCCATGTTTACAGGATCTTCATAAGTGATATCTTATGGTAAGTTTCTTTTTCTGTGTGACTTATTTCACTTAGAATCATCGTACCTGAATCCACTCATTTTGCTTCTACTGGTCTTATGACATTGATTTCATGGCTGAGGGATACTCCATCATACGTAAGTACCACAATTTTTTGAACCATTTTTATCTTTCCTTGGATACTTAAAGTGTACCCAAGTTGAGGTTCTTGTAAGCAGTGCAGCCCTAAATTTAGGGGTGGCTGTGTCTTATTGATTTTCAGTTTTCCCAAGGTATATTCCCTAGACTGGAAATGCCCTTGGCTCTGTAGCTCTGTTGTTTACTTGTTTTAGGGAACACAATGCACTCCTCCAGAGAGGCAGTTGGTAATTTACATCCCGCCCATCAGCATAACAAGGCTCCCTCTTCTCCAGGGCCTGTCTTGCCATTCTGTTTTTTACCCATTTTGTGAATGTCCCTTTGACCGGTGGGAAGTGATACTTCTTTGTAGTGCAGACTTACATGTTCCGCTTGCTTGCTTGGCCAAAATGGGCGTATGCATTTTCTCCTGAATATACTCAGGAGAAAACGCATACGCCCTTTTTGGACAAGTGCATCATTGTCGAAGTTGTGCCCCTCTTCTTGTGCTTTAAAGGTGATTCCAACGTACCTCTTGAAATCTGTTTCCTGTTATTCTGCCTCACATTCATGTCCGCCTCGTTGCCTTCCCTCAACAGATTTTTGGATGACAGTTGTCCTTTATTACTCTGCCAGTTTGTGAATTGCTCTGCCCTATGGCTCCATTTTTTAACTCGTTTTTGGTGAGCTGAACGCAAATCCCATATTTTGGTTTAGGACCTGTACTGGTTCCCGGTGGGTGGCTGAGATTTTGCTTAATTCTTCTTCCTCCCGGGAAAAAAGAGTGACATGTGCCCGTCCAAATGCCTAACAGCTACTCTCTCTTTGGTTCTCCCTCTTCCCTTTCATCCTTTGCCAAATTGGCATCCTGTGCGAACCAGGAGGTTAAAGGTGCTGTCTCTCCCAGTGGGGAGATTGATAGTAAAGCAGTTAGAATGTGAAACTGGAGCACCAGGAGAGGGACTATTCTTTGAGATTTAGGAATCTTTCATATTCACAGTGTGTCCATTCTCTAGGTTTCCCATATATGTTATAGCTGTAGTAGTATTCCCTACAACCTGGAGAGTTCGGAGCCATGGAATGGGTGCCATGCATTATTGCTTTATATGGTCTGCATTTGCTCACGCAATCTCACCAATTCTCTCTGTCCCAATTGTCCAGCCTTATGCCACATCCAGCTGTCATTGTAGACAGGGTCATTCCAGATTTCATCAGAGACCCTGAAGGAATTGTAAAGAACTTCCCTGTTTTTTTGTTTTCTTTTTGAAATTCCTTTTTATAGTGGGTTTGAGCTGATTCTCGCTGCCATGTTTATGCCAGTCTAGACACACTTGATTCCCTTATGGAGACATATCAATACATAAGTTTTAAAATTCTTACTAGTCAGATATATTCCTCTGCGGGAAATATGGTGTTTTGAGTCCCTTTCACTGAGGAAGGTGTAGGTCTTGTCTATTCCATACTTGGTTTTTGGAACGGTACCTGTGCTTATATCAAACTCTGGTTTTATGAATCACCCCACCTCTCCATCCCCCTTAAGGAGGCATGAGAGTGATTTCTAAATGTGGGACTCTGTTCTCTTTCCTAACTCAGTTCATGTGTAGCCATGTTTACAGGAACTTCGTAAGTGATATCTTATGATAAGCTTCTTTTTCTTTGTGACTTATTTCACTTAGAATCATCGTACCTGAATCCACTCATTTTGCTGCTACTGGTCTTATGACATTGATTTCGTGGCTGAGGGATATTCCATCGTACATAAGTACCACAATTTTTTGAACCATTTTTATATTTCCTAGGATATTTCAGGTGTACCCAAGTTGAGGTTCTTGTAAGCAGTGCAGCCCTAAATTTGTGGGTGGCTCTGTCTTAATGATTTTCAGTTTTCCCCAGTTATATTCCTTAGACTGGAAGTGCCCTTGGCTCTGTAGTTCTGTTGTTTTCTTGTTTAAGGGAACACAATGCACTCCTTCAGTGAGGCAGTTGGCAATTTACATCCCGCCCATCAGCATAACAATGCTCCCTGTTCTTCAGGGCCTGTCTTGCCTTTCTGGTATTTACACATTTTGTGGATGTCCATTTTGACCGGTGGGAAGTGATACTTCTTTGTAGTGCAGATTTGCATTGCCTGCTTGCTTGCTTGGCCAAAAATGGCCTATGCATTTTCTCCTGCATATATTCAGGAGAAAATGCATACGCGCTTTTTGGCCAAGTGCATCATTGTCGAAGTTGTGCCCCTCTTCCTGTGCTTTACAGGTGATTCCAATGTACCTCTTGAAATTGGTTTCCTGCTATTCTGCCTCGCTTTCAATTCCTCCTCGTTGCCTTCCCTCAACAGATTTTGTGATGATAGGTGTCCTTTATTACTCTGCCATTTTGTGAATTGCTGTGCCCTTGAGCTCCATTTTTCAAGTCGTTTTTTGTGAGCTGAACGCATGTCCAAATTTTCGTTCTGGACCTATATTGCTTCCCGGTGGGTGGCTGCAAATTTGGTTAATTCTTCTTCCTGCCAGGAAATAAGAGTGACATATGCCCCTCCAAATGCCTAACAGCTACTCTCTCATTGGTTCTCCCTCTTCCCTTTCATCGTCTGCCAAATTGGCAACCTGTGAGAACCAGGAGGTTAAAGGGGCTAGCTCTTTAAGTTGGGAGATTGATAGTAAAGCAGTTGGAAAGTCAAACCGGAGCACCAGGAGAGGGACTATTCATTGAGTTTCATAGACCCTTCGTATTCACAGTGTGTCCATTCTCTAGTTTTCCCGTACATGTTATAGCTGTAGTAATATTCCCTTCAACCTGGAGAGTTGGGACCCATGGAATGGGTGCCATGCATTATTGCTTTAAAGGGTCTACATTTTCTCACACAATCACACCGTTCACCTCAGTCCCAGGTGTCCAGCTTTATGCCACATCCAGCTGTCATTGTAGACAGGGTCATTCCACCTTTCATCAGA